>NC_055696.1:29998882-30058882 GCF_017639745.1 Melanotaenia boesemani | reverse complement strand
CAGTTGCAGAATACAACAGGTTCCTATTTACACAGTGGAGAAACCTGTCTTTATTGCTTCAAACAGCGAAGAAAATACCTGCCAGTGAGACTGATGCTTAACCAGTCATTTATAAAGTGCACTTTATGAACTTTTGTGTGCCTTCATAAGTATGTGCTATTTTCACTTTCAGCCTTTTTGTTTGTTTGTTTTGAAGTGTAGCTGAGAAAACAGTATTTCAATTGTGGTATGTTCACTTTTAACTGGTTGTTGTCTATTCGTATAGTTTATTGCCTTAAAATATTGTTTTAATTGTCGTTTCTTTTGTGTGTTGTCCTACCTCAGACAACCAAAAATGTTGTCATTGTTGCTATTTTTGTATTTAACTAGCATCTGCGATTCAGTTAAGAAAGCATTTTCCATGTTGAGATTGTAAAGTTGGGCGGCACGGTGGTGTGGTGGTTAGCACCGCAGCCTTTCTGTGTGGAATTTGCATGTTCTCCCCGTGTATGCATGGGTACTCCAGCTTCCTCCCACCGTTCAAAGACATGCTTGTTAGGTTACTTGACTCTAAATTCTCCCCAGGAGTGAGTGTGTGTGAATGGTTGTTTGTCCCCTATGTGTTGGCCCTGCGATGAACTGGTGACCTGTCCAGAGGGGTATTGCACAAAACCAAGATAAGGGATTAAGCCGGCATATGTTGGTTATCCTGGCTGAATTTAGCCCTAGGTCGGTTGCATGAAAGCAGCTCAAACTAAACCCGGCCAAGTTACTGTGGTGATTTATCCGCTGCAGCTAGCCTGCTCTAGACCATGCTAACTGCCGGAAGATTAATCCTAGCGCGTCACCTGCATGTCCAACGTCAATTCTGTGAGGAATTACTGTGTTTTACAGCATGTCCATGGTCTTCCTAAGTATGGCGCGTCATTTTAATCATCCAGTATTAAAATAGTACATATACAGTCACTGTACATTTAATCGAAATCTGTTCGTAATCGCAACAGCCTTTTTATATGGATTCGAGTTGCAGTATTATTACTCAGGCCAAGTGTTATATCGCTATGCTAATGAAGACTGCTCGTCAAAGTGCTGTCAGATGTTTTATAAATATGTGTTTTATTGCATTAATTGATATTACAAAACACAGCGGATGAGGTTACAAAGGTGTTTTCAAAGAAATCCGTGCCGAGGGCAATGTAGAATATATAGGTCCAACTCCCCTTCACCTGTTCCCTCTTCATAATGGCTTGCCCTTTTTTGGAGGATGTACTGGACGAGGGAGCCCGAATCCTCAGAAGAGCATTCAGACGTGAACGAGTCTTCAGGGACAGCTCACATCCCCTGGCCTTTGGAGATGACTATGTCATTGAGAGATACAGATTTTCGGTTACTGGATTTCCAGGTCCAGTTTTCTGAGTGTCCGGCGTTTAATCTCAAGATCCAGCTCCATTCCTTGGAGCTTGCTCTTTTTGAGTCAGCTTTTAACATCTGCCAGCTCTCTCTCTCTCTCCAGGTGCCCTGAATAAAGCGTTCTGACAGTTTGTGAAGTCTGTAAAGGAAATGTCAGTTAACGCAGCAGGATTTGTGCATAACGTAGATTTACTTTAGCCAATACTCACAATGTTACCAGCATCCGGGTCCTGCTACACATTTTCTATTAGTACCACATCACTGACTTCATATCCTTCATGGAATAAATAAACAGGCCAATCCCATAAAATTGACATGCCTCAAGCCTTCTGGACTCCACTGACACAGTCTCCTCATCTGCAGACGTGCATTCTGCAGCTGCAGATGTGCCTTCCCCCTGCCGTATACATGTAGCGAGAGGACTCGGATTAAGATTTCACAGAACATACCAAGCCTGTTATTTCGAGACACTGTACAAACCGGATCATCTTCTGGTGGCTCCAAAAGTGTAATTGTGTTCCCAGACACTGCAAGGTTATCCAAAGTCAGACACTATATTATATTTGATTGTGTTCCATGTGCAGTAGAATTGCAGTACGTGATGTACCTTGTATGAAGCGGACAGTTTCTGTGGCTGGGACAGAGTCAGTTATTGTCCCTCCCTGGATCCCCTCCATCACTGGCCTCCCTTTATTTAAATGGAGTGCCAGTTCCTCTGCTGGAGTCACATCCTGGCTTGGTGGGCTGCCCCCTGTGCCAGTTCTATAGGCCTTTTTTTAACTGCTACAATCATACAGACATTGAACATGTCAGCAGACACCTCATCTATTCACCTCATTTGTTCACGGTTATCTACTTTGGAGTCACTTACCAGTCTGCAAAATGTTCTTATATTTAATTTTTTCTTGCTGCCAGGTTCTTTTATGGCCAGACAGGTTTGTCCTTTATGAAGGACAGAAAGATAAAATAGATAAAAACGTTACATGAGGAAAATAGATTAAATGACACATTGTGGATAATTGTTTGCACCTAATCATACTCTACATTTCCTGAGTAACATGCACCTGCTTGTCACTCTTAAAGTATACAACAGTTAGTGGAGTAACTTTAATTGTAGCCTAATTATGACAGTTCCAGTGGAGCACTGTTTATTAATTGTACAGTTTTTGACTACTTACGCATTGAGCTGGTCGGCTATTGTCTGCCAGGCTCTTTCGCGTTCTTTACTTATGGCATTGGTATTGCCTTTTTTCCTTATAATATCCTTAACTTCGTCAGAGAACTCTGTCAGGAGCTGTTGTTCAGCGGCCGTGATGTAGGACGCGCGACTTTTATCCATTTCCCCATCGGTGATTCTGTGAGCGATCGCGAGGTCTGCTTCAGTATGCCGTGCACACGCACTTATCCCAACTATCTTCCCCTGGCTTAACCTAGCCGCACCTTCTCATCCTGGCTCAGCAAACGTGCAACCAATTAAGCCAGGATAGGCCACGGAAGCTAGGTCAAGCTGGGCTTGCTTAATTATCCTGGATTTCTTTATTCTGGTTTCGTGCAATACCCCTCAGGGTGTACCTGCCTCTCACCTGTTAATGCTGGGATAGGCTCCAGCTTACCCGCGACCCTTAATGGACTAAGCGGTTCAGAAAATGAATGAATGAAAAGATTGTAAAGTTTTAATAAAAATATTTTTATACCTTTCATTTTTTTTAACCCCTGTGGTATCGAAAATGATAGAGTATTAAATATTTTCTTTTCATCAATAATCGAGTTTGAAATTTTAGTATTATGACAACACTAATATGCACATTTGAAACCAGAAAGAAAAACTCTCTCTGGACTGGCTTTAAAACCTATAATTGCCGTTAGTGACATTTAAACTCAACATGTGGATAGAACAACATTTACAGTACAGTGTGACTAATAATTTTTAGGAACATTTATAGATTTTGTCACTTAGAGACAACATGGAATGGCTAGGTTTCCACACTGGCATCTCTGATGTGAGCATCGAGGAAAGGAAAAGTTAAGTAAATGGCCAAAATGCATCCGAAATTGTCTTGCTGAAAGCAGCATAGCATAGTACACTTACAGGTAAACTTTAAAGTGGGTCACAGTTGGGTGTCGCCATGTTGGAACAACATAAAGCTCGACCACATAGATGTTATTTCCCTGTCGAATAAATTTAAAGTGTGGGTCTATATTATTTACACACTCCACTAAATTAGGTACACCTGTTCATTCTCGTGCAATACAACAGAACAGCCCTGTCAAAAATATAAAGCATAATTTAAACAGATTGCCTTAAAACAAACAAAGAAGGGAACCTCTGAATGAGCAATTTGTTCTATGAGCGCATAAACAAGCATTTCCTACTGAATCTGTGAAAACAGAAATAGCCAGCTTGTCAGTCTTAAATACATAATAATTATCTTTCAAAATAATGACATTCTGCAGCTTTTTACATACTGTTGATTCCATTTCGGCATTCAAACCAGAAGTCGTCACGTGTCAGGACACTTTCGTGTGTTTTGACATTAAACTGTTGATGGCTTTGTGGTATCCAAGAACTGATGACTGCAAAAAAGAAAGTTATGAATTGTAATTTATATGAGCGGCAACATTTTTCTGGGCAAATTTATGAGTAACTGGTTTTAAGCCAGAAAGCACAAGTCTCTTTTTTTAAAACTCAAGAGAATTTCACAATTGTCTTGCCACATAGCAGTGAAAATGGCCCATGTCCCTGCAGTTTAAGTGACACCTGCAAATTTTCATATCTAAAAGCAAGAAAAAAACAAATACAATAAATAAATAATTTAGCAAACAAAAGCACACACGGGCACACATGAATGTTATGGTTTGATGAAAATACATGGCTGGTTTTAATTATGGACACGGTGGACAGCGGTACAAGTTGCAGCAGGTTGTGCATTTTTTTCAATTTGAAAAAGAAATAGATAAATGCATCTATAAAAGACAGAATAGCTGCTGGTCATGATACATAGTTCAAACTTCATATCAGGTGAGACAAAATACAACAGCCCAACAAGATCTTTGCAGGCTGCTTAGCTGTACAAGGTACTTATTTTAGTCCAGGCCTGCATTTTGAAGGCTACTAAGTGGCCTGTGTGTCAATTACCTCACGTTTTAAACACCAAACTGAAAATGAGCAAAGCCACTCTGGAGACCAGGGTGAATGGAAGACATTATAAAAAATAAAACCTAATGAAAAAACATACTACTATCTTTGCTACAGGTTCAAGTAAAACAGCTTTATCAAATCGAGCGCACTCGTTCCTGAATTCATGCGTTTGTGCACAGCTGTAACTCGCTGTAACATTCGATAACCTTACTTGTTTAACTGTAACACACTTTCCAACATATACTTCGCTGACAAGCATAGTTTGGCAGAAGAAGTTACCACTATCGCGGAGTCTCAACTGTTTTTCTTCGTCTACTCGCCTCCCGTGTGGCTTTGGTGGGAAAAGAGTAGGCTTGGTAAAGTTTGTTTCTTCCTTCACTACTGTGGAAGTGGCCTGACAATAAAGCCTGCACTGGAACTGTCCCCACAGTGGAGCTCTGCAGCCAGACCCCTGTCAACGTCCTTACCCGGCGTCCATCTTGCCAGAGGTTTTCTCTCTTGCAGGATCTGTGGTATCTGAGGGAAGGTGAGTGATCTGAAGCATAGTTTTGTTCTCCAAGGCACAGTAAGGCTCATCAGAGCAGCAGAGCGGCTTATTCGCCAGGCATCAGCAAGTTCCAGACAATCACAGCCCATGAGACTGCTTGAGTTCCTGTACATTGTATGGAAGAGGATCGGGTAGGAAGATGTGTTTTTGCTCGAAGAGTACATCGGCTGCATAGACAGTTACCACCACGCTGCTGACATTAGCTGTGTGTTTTTTAAGCTAAGGCCACACCACACTGCCAAGATGACTCCACTTAGCTTACAGGGAAACAACATTCCCCAAGAAACTCAACAAAACAGTCCAAGGGTTTTAGCCAAGCCATTTTTTTTAGTTTTTTTGTGTGTATATCACCATGTGAATATTGCCACAATAGTGTAGTTCTCTGTAGAGGGTGGGATTTCAACAAGCTGCATTCTTGGATGTATATGTTTAAATGTTGACCTATTTTGTTTCCCAAATAAAAGTCACTTTTACACAAGATTTTAGAGACATTAAAGAGAATGTGAAGTATTATCATGTGTAATGATTATATAAATATTACAAATAAAATAATTTCTATTATTACATGTTTAAACAAATAATTCAAATTATATATATATATATATATACATGTGTGTGTGTGTGTGTGTGTGTATTAGTGCTGGGCAACTATTCAAACTTTTAATCCCGGTTAATCGCATTGTTATGGGCAAAATGTCTTTTTAACTTTAACAAAAACAGGGGTCTCCAACCTGCGGCTCTGGAGCTGTAAGTGTCTCTCTGGATTTTCCACAATACCTCTAAATATGTGGCTAAAACATTTTTTAAAATCTATCTTTCTTGTCATTGGGTTGGAAACCAGGGACTCTTTTTTTTGTTTTTTGGATTGTATCAGGAGAAATAAATATTCACCATATGCACTATAACTTCCATCCATGCACCTTTAGTGCTTCATTATCCAGATTTCTGGCCTATAATTTCTGTAACCTTTCATTCTTAGCTTGACTGTTTAGCTTCACCTCTGCACCTGCACCCTCCGCTACCAGGAGTTAAGGGGTTAACATCTGGTGTAACGCCGGGTCTGTAAATCTAACTATAAACACGCACATATATATATATATATATATATATATATATATATCAAGATGTGAAGATATTGCATATTAGATGCTATGTGTTTTATGTAAAATCCAAAAACTATTTCTGGACATTTACATTTAAACCTCTCTTCTTCAGTAACTCTTTAGACGTGCTGGTAACTGTGTGACTCCTCAAGTTTTGTTCAACATGAAAGGACTTCTTCATCTGGATCATTGTCAGAATTTATTTTTCCATGTTAATATACATAAGGTGCTGAGGTTTATGACACCAGGCTAATTAAAATGAATGGTTTTAATGATTTTCACTTCTTTGTGGCCATGTTGTCATTAGTAAAAATATGTAACATCCAGCTAGATCTGAAGGCTTACCATTCGAGTACACATTCTTGGCCTATCATATGCAGTTATCAATATTTATTGTATTATAATCAGCTGATTGTGCCAGAAACATTCAAAGGAGTATCATTAATTGAAAAGAAGGCTTTTTTGTTTATATGAGGAGAACAAGAGACCCATTAGACCTTCACAAACACCTGAATGGGTCTCTTTAAGACGCAAAGTTTTCCCATTTATGAATTAACCCGTTAAGGCCCGACCCATGAAAAAATGGTAAGAAAAGTCCAATTTTTTAAATATGAGGTCTTTATTTCGCCCTTGTAATGTAACATAAAAATTAACATTTTTTTAAGGGGATGTCAACCACTTATTACCATGTGATAGTTTAAAAATATTATAATATGGTTTTCTGCTTCTGGATATCTATTAGAAGACAGAAGACAAGTATCAAATTGTGTTTGACAGGACTTTGACTTTAAATTCAGGCAAAATGTCTCAGAAACTGTATGTGACAAATATGTCACGTCAAGCTCTTATGGGTTAAAAAAAACTGCATTTACAGCGGAGTAAAAACTACCTCCTTGCAGACGGAAAACGTAAATAGGACTGAAAACGATGTAGTGCGCATGCCAGGCGTCTAGTAGGAGGTGAAGCTTTTTATGACACACCCAATGACACACCCAATCTTCGTCAGACCTGTACGACGAAGCGTGATTAACATACCCCAGATACCTCTCTGTTACCGGGATTAACTTACCTAGACATTCAGGATCGGGATATAAGGTACGATGAAGCTGGTTTTCAACTCAGTAATTCAATCCAGGATTTTCCCATCTTGATCAGTGGGTGCTCACATAAAAGGGTTGGTGTCTGCAGCATCTGATCAATTGCAGACATGGACAAACCCTGCAGAGCAGCTACTTCACCATAGAGGGGTAGACAATTATTGTTCACAAACAGTAGCAACAGCCAAGAAGGAATGCTGGCAGAGAATGGCCAAATCTGGTAATGTGTAAATTAGTGAAATTATACAATATTAATTAACTAGACTATAAACGGACAGCACTCTGATCACTCAACTTCATTTTATTATGGCACAGATGTTTTGGGCAGTGCTTCCATTTAATTTATAACCTCCACCAAGACATACGTATGTTTGTCTGTTTGTTAGCAACATAACTCAAAAAGTTATGGACGGATCTTGGCTAACTTTCCAGGAAATGTCAGAAATGGAATAAGGTACAAGTGATTACATTTTGGGGGATGATCTGGATCAACATCTGGATCCAAGATTTTTTTTAAAAAGATTCTTTATTATGGGGAGATCTTGCCATTAGAGCTTCTAAAAATAATGCCTACAATAATTTGCCAAAAAGATTTAAAAAAATTTATTAAAATGGCTTGGCGAAGGTCCGTGTTTTCAGTTCTTCTAGTTTCCAATGAGTTCTTTAAAGGCTCAGCATCCCGTGTGAGCACATTGTATTGCAATATGTGTAGAAAGCGTAACTCAATTGGTGCAATTTTTCTAGAGGGAGTTAAAAGGTTGCACGCTTATAGCGCCTGCAAGCTCCTACATTTTCCTTAACTTAGCTAGTAACAGGCGTTGTCTCCTCACGGCCTGGGTCAATCCTGCAGCCTCATGCAATACACTCATGCAATTAAAACACAGCAAGTGAAAAGTAAAACTCCCCCCAAAAAATAACACAGGTCGTCCAGACCAGTTACCCGTCACAATACCTGACCTGACTATTGACTCGCTGTGAGCGTCGTATCTTGGGGGATTCTTGTTCGACCCTGGGAGCTGCTGGGTCCTGTGGAGGGTCAGGTGGCTCGGCCGGTGCTGGGTCTACAGTCTGTAAAGCAGAGTCCTGAGTGGAACCGATGACTAAGCTAGGAAGCCACTAGTTTGGGGGTGGCAACAGATTTGTTTGCTCTACCACCTAGCAGCCTGGTCTGGGTGGCACTGTATCTTCCTGTAACACAATGACAGGGCATGGCCTGAGGTTATTTTTGTGTAATTTGCGTGTGGGTGCTTCCTTACCCTCTGGCTGAAGGACATAGACTGGATGACCCTCTCGTAGCTGCGTAACCACCACAAATGGTTCTGGGGTCCATCTGCTCCGGGCTTTTCTACAGAAATTATGGATGAGGACCCTTTCGCCTGGGAGTAAGGGGGCTATTTTAGCCCGCCGATTGTAATTACCCTGGTCCTGTTCTTGCTGTTGTTGGTCCCCGATCTTGGTGCACTCATATTCGTGGTTCAGGGCTTGCTGATGTTGCCTCACCCAACCTTGTAGTCGATGGGACTCCACTGTGGGACTTGGGCCTGTGACGCAATCGACTGGAAGTCTGGCATGCCTACCAAACACCACATAGGGAGGGGTCATTTCTGTGGTGCTATTGACCGTGTTGTTGTAGGCCTGGAGGAGAGCGGGCAGACAATCGGGCCATCGTGACTGATCCGTCTCAGCCAATGAACCCAACAACCTCAATAGGGTTTGATTAAACCTCTCACAAGCCCCATTACCTTGTGGGTGGTATGTCATGGTGTGGCTTTTCTGACATCCATACAGTTGGCACGGTTCTTGTATGAGTGAGGACTCAAATGCAGCCGAACGTCTGGATAAAATTATTGTACAGGGCTCGAACTGTTAGGTTGGCTGACTGGTCCTTGGTGGGTAGTGGTCATCAGGACGCCCCAAAGAAAGGTAGTCCATACCAACAACCTCAAAAGGATATGTGGTGCGAATGGACAACGGTGCCCTCACTTCTGGTCAAGCCTTTAAACATGCACTGTTAGTAGGTCTCCATCCATTCTTTCACATCCTCCCTCGTTCTCGGCCAGTAACACCGCTGTCGCAAGGCTGCCAACGTCCTCTCACCGCTAGGGTGTCCCATCTGATTGTGATAATGTTTCCATACCTCCTGTGTCTCCTGTTTTGGAATGACTCATATGTCTCATAAATGGTGATGCGTCACCAACCTTTGGCTGTGGTGATTGTTGTTCATTCCACCATCTGACTTGGGCAAGCTCTGGATCTCTGGCTTGGCATCTCTCCCAAGTCTCCTAATTTCCAACTGTAGCCTGGTCCACCTGGAAAGTTTCTCTCCTTGCCAGAATAGGTTCATTGGTCAGGGCTTCTTTCAGCTGATCAAAAGCATGCTGACACTCTAGGGACCATCTGACTGGGGCTGAATTTTTCTCATGACTGGTGCCATGGGTCAAGTCATGCAGAAGTGTATCAATTTTGGAGAAGGCGGGTATGAACCAATGATAATAGCCCGGGAACGCAAGAAAAGATTTTGCTTGCTTTACCGTCTGGGGTACCAGCCAATTCAATACATAAGCCTAATTAATAAAAATAAAAAAGTAAAATAAACTTACTTTTGAAAATTCCCAGATTTCTCTGATGAGGTATGGATTCTAGAGAAGAGGGTCAGCATTGGCAAACACCTGGAGACTTGGGCTCTTAAAATCACCAACCAAGTTCGTAACCTGGGAGTGTTGATAGACTCAGATCTGACTTTCAGCAGCCACATCAAAGCTGTCACTAAGAAGCTTTTTACCAGCTCAGAAACATCAACAGAATTAAAAGTTTAGTCTCCCAGAAAGACCAAGAGAAACTCATCCATGCATTCATCTCTAGTAGGCTGGATTACTGTAATGGTCTTTTAACAGGACTTCCTAAAAAGAGCATTAAACATCTGCAGCTCATCCAGAACGCTGCTGCTAGAGTTTTAACCAGGACTAAGAGATCTGAACACATCACACCAGTTTTGAAATCTTTACACTGGCTTCCAGTCAGTCACAAAATAGATTTTAAAACCCTTCTGCTTGTTTACAAATCCCAGAACGTTTTAAGCCCAGAATACATCTGTGGTATGTTCAGAGAATATAAACCTAGCAAAGCCCTTATATCCAAAGACTCTGGTCAACTAGTCCAGACCAGAGTCCAGACTAAACATGGAGAAGCAGCATTTAGCTGTTATGCTGCAAACAAGTGGAACAAACTGCCAGTGGAGATTAAACTTTCCCCAAATGTAGACATTTTTAAATCCAGGTTAAAAACATTTCTTTTCTCATGCGCCTATGCATGAAATCTGCATGTTAACTTTTTAACTTATCTTGCTTTTAATCATTTTAATGTAATTTATTATTTTATTGTGATTATGTGTGATGCCTTTAACTATTCTAAATATCTGTAATGTCTTTGTTTTATGTAAAGCACTTTGAATTGTCCTGTACATGAAATGTGCTATACAAATAAACTGCCTTGCCTTGCCTAGATCAGTAGGAGTTGTTTTCCAAGGCAGAAGCAGTCAAATCTTTGAAGTTTCTTCTCAGCTTGTCAATGAAGTCAGTGTAAGGAAACCTGTCTGTCACCTTGAATCTGCTCCTTTAAGCTTGGGAAATGTGTGCATGCTTCTTGGAGATCAACTTTGAAAATTTCCAGCTTTTTCTGGAAGGAGCAGACAGCTGTCATGAAATCAGAAATCAAGTTATTTGGTCCCTGAAGCTTTTCATTGAGCTCATTCAGGTGCTTTGATGCCCACCAAAAATGCCACCATGTCCATATTGTGCTCATTGTGCAAAAACATTAAAAACTGGCTCTCTGACTCTTGAGCTGATGTAAAAAAAAACCTTCTGTTTCTTTCTAAATGGACAAGAAAAGCGAACTAAAGCATTCCCTTTACTCAGCCATCTTACGTTGTTGTGCAGCAGGAGGCCATTTGCATTTGCCTAAACTTTTTCTCAAAAAATCTCTCAGCTGACGATGTTGATGGGATGATGATGCTCTGAGGAAGTTGATGAGTTTTTTCATCGTACTCATTACTTCATGAAATTCATTTTTTGGAGAGGCACACAGAACAGTCTGATGGATGATACAGTGGTATGCAACAAGATCTGGGTTGTCTTCTTTCATCTGTGTCACAGCCCCCCTTCCTCTTTCCACCATGGCTATGGCACCATCTGTAGTGACTGAGATCACCTTTTTCAGATCTATCCCCCTCTCTATCAGCATCTCCTTAATAGCCTTATATATGTCCTCTCTTCTTGTGTGTGTCCCAAGTGGCTTCACACCCAGCAAATCCTCACAGATTTTTTTCTTTTCTTTGTGGAAAAATCTTAAGTAGACCAAAAGTTGGGCATTATCTGTGACATCTGTAGACTCATCAACAGCTAATGATATACAATTTTTCACTCTGCAAAGCTGCATCAAGCTGTGAGAAGACATCATTTGCTAATTTCTCAGATTTTCTGATTGTCCTCATAGCTGATATAGGGATTTGTTTGATTTTGTCACACAATTCGTCTTTTTGTTTAACTTCAAGCAGTGTCTCCACAGCGGCCCTCAAACACTCCTTCACAGTTGTCACATCACTCAGCGGTTTTTTATGCTGCCCTAAAATCCATGCAATCCGCATGAAGACTCATACACGCTGCTGTGCGGTGTAAGAGTGTGTGATGTGTCTGGGGATCTGTCATACTGGGCCCTTAACTTGTTTATTTTCTGCATTCTCATTTCAGACATTGGTGGATAAGTTAAAAAAAAACTTTTGTTTTGTGTTTGGTTTCATAGTGATGCCTAATGTTCCCGCTTTTGATTTAAGCTACTGTTTCACAGCATATGAGGCATAAAGGTTTGACACTGCCGGTCGGAAGGATGGACCCGTACTGGTTTGTTTACTCGCTTTTAAAAATTCCATTTTCTGCATCAACTTTTCTCACGTTTTCGCAGTTAGCCAATCAATAAATTTGTTTGACTTTTCGAGTGAGGCCTATATGCCGTAAACTGCAGGCAAATGCCATAATGGCCGGTTTACCTGCACCCACAGTCTAACCAGGGACCAGAACCTCTGGGGTTATGTATTTTGGAGTATTTATCTTGAACTGAATACCAGAGGACCGGATTACCAGATTATAGAACCATCACTGGGTCCGGATGTGGATCGAGGTCCGCCATTTGGTGACATAGAACAGCATATAGAAGTATATTACAGGCTGTATTTACTGATCCTGGTCTGTTAACACTAAAATTTGCAAGCGCCTGCGCATTTTGTTGATACAATGCAGTAAAACCGGGCTAATTTTATGCATAGTCGTGAATGATGTTAATCATGATTAATTCATTGGAAAGCTGTGAGCCATTTGATTAAAAATTTTAATAATTTGACAGCCCTAGTTTTACTGCCTTAGTATCGTACAAATGAGGCTGTTCGGAAGTTTGTGTTCAGATGAAACGTATTCACATGCTGTGTTGTACATTTGTCAGCTTTGATGTCTTATAAATGTCTTGCTTTATTTTTTGCTATTCAGTTGGATTTGATGTCTGTAAATAGGGTTTTTCTGGTACTCTGGGTCTAAATTCTGCATCCAGCACTTCCACACACTAAACTGTTCAATTCTGCTCCTGTCTGTATTTTAAAGGTTCTACAGGGTTTTTTTTTTTGTTTGTTTGTTTGTTTGTTTTTTTTTTTTTTAAACATTTCATCTCAAAAACATGGTAAAAAAATAGATTTCTCTGGTAATTTACAGTATTTTTTAAATGAGGAAGTAATAGATATATCCAAAATTCCCTCTGTAAAGCATTTCACTCTGTCAACAAAATCCAAGAGAATTTTGTACCTGGATAAATCAAGTGTTCAGATTTTTTTTTTCCCTTAAATGCATGCAGATAAGTTCATTTTTGGCTTTCACAAAACTTGCAATAAAAAAATAATAGTTGGAATGTCAGGAATAGACCTAATAGTTATGTTACCCTATTCATCTGTAATGTCTCACCTGAAGGAATTTCATAACCTTCAGAGCACATTTAACAAAATTATTAGAAAGATATTGGTGAATGTGACCATGTTTTCAAATTCACTCCACAAACTAGAGGTCCTACCTGGTGTAGTCCACATGCGGCAGTGTTCACTCTGGGTCCTGTGCTGTTGGAACGTTGTTTTATGAAGCAGTTTGCTCAGGACATATTACACAGGGAAGGCCTTATTTTCAGGCGTGGACCATGACTTTGCAAGCCATGTGCAAGCATGGCAGCATGCAGGTAAAAATACAGGGTTTGGAAAACAACATTTTGCTGCCACTGGATGCCAATATAATTAGAAACAGCTCAACAGAAAGTTCTATTAACCACAAAAAGCAGCAAATGAAGTGTTTTTTGTCTCTACAAACAACAAACAACACTGCTTCATTCACAAATTTAATGTAGTAAATTAATAAACAGGCAATGCTGACAAATTAATGCTGTTTACAGTTTTTCTCAATAGATAAGACACTGCACCAAAAAAACAGCACACATTTCCCAAAATACTGCACATCATTTTCTTTATTAGGACACAATTCTCAAAACACTGCACTCTTGATTCAAAAGCAAACTTCATTGTCAAATGTAAACTTTGCTTCCAAAATGAGCACACACAAAGCAAAGTCAGCACACTGTACTGCAAAATACAAAACACTCTTCTCTCACTGTGTTTTTACATGTGGTACAACGGTCCTCAAAAAACAACAGCTTAAACACAAAAACATACCATGACAGTGTTCACCATCACAAAATAAAAATAATCTTACACAAAAATGATGCTGCTGGACTGTACAATCCCAAGATAGAAGCTCAACGTCCTCAACACAATCAACCCAGTCCAGTCCGACTACAGTTTTTGCCTGTTGCTTGAACACTTTTTGCAAAACTTCGGCTCATTGTGTCAAAACTTCACACACAAGCACACAGGACACAACACTGGGAAATAAACCATTCACATCTATGTTGAACTGAAACTCTGCTATCAAAACAATCCTTTATCAAAACGTCACTGATGACAAAGTGATACACACTTGCATCATATGAATACAATTTCAGATTAGCAGCAACACACTCGTGTACTTTATATAAAACACTGCAGTCTTTGATTTTCACCGTTTCTATTCAGTTCATCAAGTAGCATTCTGTGAAGCTCAATGCAACACTTTTCTTCCAAAAAACGTTTTCACAACAACCAAATATGAAAGTGCAGAAAGGTTACCAATGATATCAACTCACTACTGCACATCACAGTACTATACGTTACAGTACAGCACAGTAAATGCAGTAACGCAAAAATAATACAAAAGTAAAACACAAAATGCACTTTTTGGGTGGGAACAGATCCTGCTGTTTGTTTTGGTCTGGCCACAGGATCTCATCAACATCAGCAGCAATATTTTTTCCTGCTAAGCAACGGGGAAAATAACGCCTTGTGTGCCGAATCCATCCATTGATTGCTGTTACCTCAATGTCTCTGCTGGAAGAGGCATGCAGGCATGTGGTGGCAGTCATATACACGCCATCTCCAAGCAGAAAAAAATTCTTCTATAGGGTTTAGAAATGGCGAATAAGGGGGCAAGTATACATCTTCAAACCGATCATGGTTGGTGAACCAGTCCCGGACCAGAGCAGCCCGGTGGAAACTAACATTATCCCAGACAACAACAACCCTGGGCTGCTCAGATCTGTCCTGTACAACTGCATCATGAAGTTCTTTGAGAAATGTGAGTATATGTTGCGTATTGTTGGGTCCTAGTTTGGCATGATGGTGTAGTAGCCTTCGAAGGCATTGTGATGTTTCCTCCACGATGCCCCGGGATGTGCACAGTTGCCCTTTGGCCAATTATATTATGACCCCGTTGTCTAGTTTGCTTAGGTTGAAACCAGCCTCATCAGTGTAAATAAATTCATGAGGCTGTGCAGCTCCATCCATGCCCAAGATTTTTTGCAACTAAATAAATAAATAAAAAACACAGCATGGATGGCTGGCATTACTCAAAACACACATACAAACCAGAGTCATCCATATAGAAGTGTTCATGTGGCCTATCATCAGAATGCAGTTGAAAAACTCTCTGGAATGAACAGCAACAACAACAAAATGTATACTTACTGTAATTTACTTGCACCAGTAGGAAAAAAATGCATTTCACTTTTTACAGTATTCTCAGAATATTTCTGAATGCTGGTATCATTACAGTATAGGCATGTCACTGGAGTGACAAATGGATTTACATACCAAGTTAACTATCTACATAATACACCATCCTATACCGTGTGCTGACCTTCACAACAGACTGTCCAGAGAATAGAGCATGTCTGAAAAGGACTACACTACAGTATGATATGCTAGAGTAATTTCATATACTCACTAGCAAGTATTGAAATCACTGTTCTTTCACGCTGCTGGACTTTCTTTCAAAGGGAGCTGTAGACTTGCTTCATGCTGACCTTGTTTTTCTTCACCACACGATCAGTGGTGGAGAGGCTTGCATTGTTGATGAAATAGTTGTTGTCTTGGATTATCTGTAGCTGGATTTCACAATTTTACCGCATTGTTTTGCACCACCATTTGAACATTTAGAGCCACTTGCTGTTGATTAAATAAAAGCTGTCCTCTTGCCACAACAGACGGTCTTACAACTCTACAAAACAAGAGAACACAACGGTAAAACATAGAAAATAACATAAAAGTAAACCTATAAAGTAGGTGTATATCTGAGTTACAGCATATACTTGTTGTCCTCTAAATCTTGGATCCCATGGTGTATCTGCTCAGGTTGGGTGTTTGTCCTGCTTCTCTCATTGTCATCCCATGTCCCAGAACATTATGAAGGACAATGGCATGAATTTCATCTGAAATTCTATTTCTTTGCCTGGGTTGTTGTCTCAGTCTAGGTCTTTGTCTGGGTCATGGTCCTGGACCAGGTGCATTGGGCAGGACGGGTTCTGGACCAGGGGCAAGGGCTTGATCTGACTGTGGTCTTGGTCTGGGTCATCCATGTCCACATCCTCTCCTTCCAACATGGCCTCTTGCTCCTCTGGCATCCACTTTGTACCACTAATACTGTTTCCCAGCTGCTTTTATAGTGTGCAGTTCATTAGCAAAAAGTCTCTGCTTGGTGACGTACTGGCATACTAGTGACAATAAACCAAGGAGTCAGAAGAGCACAAACTGATCCTGCAAGTCCAAAACAGCTGGATTTCCTGCATAAACACACATAAACACAACTGCCAGTGAAAATCTTTACCCTGGAAGAATTATTCTGGTCTTTAGTTTTAGCACAAAATGCTGCATTTGCATGTGAAAAAAAAAAATCTGTGGTTATAAAGACCTGCATTTGTGTGCACAGACCTGAAATACAAAGTTGTCGTTTGACCATGAGCCTCTGAATAGGCTGACCATGAGAGTCGTGAATAGGTTTGGTTCTATTCATGAGGCTGGGTTTAGAAAGCATGAATCTGGTTATTGTTTCTTCAAAATCTCCCAGTAATGGTGAACTGAGCTCAGATCTACTCAGCAGACATTAAGAGTCAGAAAACAGCTAAATTACAAAAGCAGGCTATAGATTAAGATGAAGCTCACACACCCTTTACTGGTTCAGTCAGAACTAATCCTGAGGTTTTATCTTGTGGCCACAGATAACTGGCATGTGGGAATGAGAAAATGAAGTTGTTGCAGCATTTTACTGAGTCATGAAAACTCAGTCCACATTTTGTTTTACTTTTTGTCTCTTAAACACCTGAATTAAGTGTTTCTTACTTATTATGAAAGTTCTTTAATATTGTTTTAATATTTTTCCACTGTTCCTCCAGGTTTACCTTGGAGTAGGCAGACTGTTGTCATTTGCAGTGGAGCCACCGTAGACTGTTGAACCTGGTGACTCGCCTCTGTTCAGTGAACTGTTCAGTCTGTCAAACCCTGTAATATCAGTAACATTATTACAATTAATCCTATGATTAAAATAAAATTAAATCTTTAAATGGTACATGTGTGATATAGACATAAATGCACATGCATAACTGATGCATGGCCACAAGATAAAATATCCAATTACTCCTTTACATCTGAATTTATGTACAATTACATGACAACAAAATTAATACAGCAGAAAAATAAGAAACAAAACAAAGAACAATACTATTTTTATTAACTTTGGTTAAAGTTAACCTGATGATCTAATTAATTCATCAGTTTGTATTTCTCTTTAAATGACCCAAAACAACAGAAAACAAGTGTTTTTATTTGAGTAAAAATAGTTTATTTAACGAAACTAATTTTATGTGAATTTCCAGGGCTGTTCTTATTTCCCAGGCGATCGTAAAGGCGGCATGAGATGTTCACGGCTCTGTGAGGTGAACCGTTTTAATCAGGATCTGTGTGATTAGACAGATGTACATTCATGACGTGTTACTTTCTGTTGAACCACAACCTTCATCTTTCGGCCGGATCCCTCCGCCTCCCTTCGCCTCCCTCGGCCCGGCGCCCCCTGGCGGCAGACTTAGCCGCCGCGGAGCAACATAGCGCCGGTGTCTGTCCCCACAGTCGGAGTGAAAGTTGTCTCGGCTCGGGGAAGCGGGCTCTCGGACTCGCTGGTTCGTACCGCCGCTGCCTCGGTTGCTTTCTCCCGGAGAGATGAGGCGGAAAGAGAAGCGACTGCTGCAGTTCGCCGGGCTGCTCATCGCGGCTCTGCTGTTCTTACCAAACGTCGGGCTGTGGTCTTTGTACAGGGACCGGGTCTTCGACAACTCGCCCGACACAGTGGACGGTCCGGGTGGAATACCTCCGGTTCAGGTAAGGAGAGCTGGGCTTCGTGTTGTCGGTGTTGGAGTTGTCTGCTGCTGCGCGTGTGTGTGCGTGTAATGGCGTTCACGGAGCTCGTCAGACATACTTCTCGTGTTAGTTTGATTCGATGTGGAGACACAGATTGCTGTTGGATCGAAACGCAGCTCAGTTTCCGGAACGTCTGCTGAGTCTACGGTTCGACCACGACACAAAGCCGGTGTGTTTAACCGGGTTCACGCGGTGCTGTAAAGCGTCTCAGCGTGGCTACAGCGACCAGGAGGAGCTGGGAGCCACGTAGCTCACCAAGAGTTCAAAGTTACAGCAGCCACTTCAGGAAGTTGTCAAAATGAAAAGCAGCAGGTTCACACACACACAGCTAAAACCAGGGTGAAACCAGTTTGCTTAGCTAATACCAGTCAGGGAGCCAAAACCAGTCTGCCGATCCAAAACCAGTCTGCCGATCCAAACCAGTCTGCCGATCCAAAACCAGGCTGCAGCCAATCTGCAGATCCAAAACCAGTCTGCAGATCCAAAACCAGTCTGTCAGTAATCTGCAGATCCAAAACCAGTCTGTCACCAATCTGCCGATCCAAAACCAGTCTGCAGATCCAAAACCAGTCTGCCACCAGTCTGCAGATCCAAAACCAGTCTGCAGCCAATCTGCAGATCCAAAACCAGTCTGCAGATCCAAAACCAGTCTGCCACCAATCTGCAGATCCAAAACCAGTCTGTCAGTAATCTGCAGATCCAAAACCAGTCTGTCACCAATCTGCAGATCCAAAACCAGTCTGCTGATCCAAAACCAGTCTGCTGATCCAAAACCAGTCTGCAGATCCAAAACCAGTCTGCAGCCAATCTGCAGATCCAAAACCAGTCTGTCAGTAATCTGCAGATCCAAAACCAGTCTGTCACCAATCTGCAGATCCAAAACCAGTCTGCCACCAGTCTGCAGATCCAAAACCAGTCTGTCACCAATCTGCAGATCCAAAACCAGTCTGCCACCAGTCTGCAGATCCAAAACCAGTCTGCCACCAGTCTGCAGATCCAAAACCAGTCTGTCACCAATCTGCAGATCCAAAACCAGTCTGCCACCAGTCTGCAGATCCAAAACCAGTCTGTCACCAATCTGCAGATCCAAAACCTGTCTACCACCAGTCTGCAGATCCAAAACCAGTCTGGACATTCAAAACCATAGCTGATTTAGTTCTTATGTTATTAGTCCGTTTTAACATAGGCCTACCTGACATGTTTCAACGGTAGTCTTCCGTCTTCATCAGAGGTGTCACTGGATGGTGTTTGACGTGTTTGACGTGTACAAATCAGCTGATGTTCATTGAGGCGGTGTGGACGCGCCAGTACAGCCCGTCTGAACGTCAGGTCGATGCCGGCCCCTGCTGATGGCCCCCTCATCCTGGGTCATGGCTGTGTGGGTCTGCTTCCATGATCCAACGCTGGTGTTGGTAATGCTCCCTGCAGACGACTTTGGCCTTTTCCAAGTCCATGATGTGATTTTCCCGTGTGCAGTGGTCGGTTATTGCTGATTTCATGTTTTCAAAGACAGTTTTCATCCAGTGTGCAAATCTGTAACCAGTCTGCAACCACTCCACAGAGCTGAAACCAGTCATTCACTACATATTGAGAGGAATCTTTGTGCTATTTTATTTTCAAGTATAAAAGATCACAATCAAAATTTAATCTGGAGTTATTCCTGTCTGAATGTAACTTTGTGTTTGTTTTAATCATAGAATATTACATTACAGCCACAACAGAGAAAAAACTGCTGCACCTGCTCACTGCTAATCACTGCTGCAAAGAAAACAGATGCTAAAAATAGTTCAATCATTTCCCACTAAAGAAACGACCAAATTGGGAGGATAAAATAAAAATAAAGCTGTGAGAAGGTGAAACCAATCTAATGGAGTTAACATTACAAGGTAACAACAAGCTAATGCTGTGGCGCTAATCTTGTTGCTAACATAGATGCTAACAGTAGCGTACTTATTACAGTAACTAACCTCTTCAGTGTGTTTTAAGGTGGATAAATGTGGATGTGATGGATCCAGAGTGATGCTGCAGTTTATCTTTTATTACTTTTAATGAATTTTTAATACCCAAATACTAGGATAAAAGGTGGAACAGCAACAGGTGTGCTCACCTGGGCTGATGCTGTTTTTATTGACCTGTGTTTGTTATGTCTGAGGAAATGAATCACTTCCAGCAGACAGGAGATCAGACAAAGTGGAGGTCAGGAAGAAAATATGAAGTAGTAAAGATAGTTCACGAGTCTCAAATCAGAACTCGGAGTTGAGTCTGAATTCACTATAGATGAGGCTTTAGTGCGACTCGAGTCAAAGTCCCAGACTGGAGTCCCTGTTTGTCATCATGTAACTGAGATAATTCTCCTGAGGTTTACCAGGATATGTGGATTATACTGAACATTCATGTTTTTCTGTTTGCTAAAATAAAAACGGGTTTTCATTTAACACGGAGCGTGTGTCTGTGTGTGCGCATCGGGGTGAAACTGCTGTAAAAGAGCTGTGATATAAATCAGGTAAATACTTGAAAAAACTTGGACCTTGCAGTTTGTAAGTGAAGCCGTTCATGTCGCACCTGTACATCCATGTTGGAGCACAGAGCAGGTCATATTTAGATGTCATCATCATGTGCTAATCCTCCATCTCATGATAGAAATAGAACTTAAAAGATTAAATCAATGTTTGTAGATTTTTGTTGTCCCTTGGTGTTCCTCTGGAGATGCTGCAGCTCCAAGATGCATCATTGGTGCTGAGAACTGAACAGGTTTTGGGTTGTTGGTCTGACTGGAAGCACCACTTCTTCTTTTTCTTGTCTTTCAGTTTTTTCTTCTTCTACAAATGTTGAAAGACCAGTACGAACAAATTCAGACTGAAACTGATCTGAATGTCATCAGTGGTGTTTGGAGGTTTTTGTCTGAAATGAGCATCATGCTGGAGAAGAACCAAAAGAGCTGGAGGACGTTCATGTCCAATAACCTGCTTAGCAAATCATACGTTTAGTTTTTACCTCCAAAACTTCTTTTCTTCATCTGTTTTTGTTTTCTGTTGTTTATTTTCTCTTTTCCTCTGTTTTTTCTTTTTCCTCTTTCTCACCGTGGATCTGTTCATCTCTACACTGATGGAAAATCCTGTATTGACTGTAGTGACGAGATAGGGACCATCTGTTAGAGAGACAGCTAGTCATTAATGATTATGATCAGACCTGTTTTTACAGGACACCGTTATCTTTAGTGCCCCTAGGAAGTGAATACAGTTGTAAACAAAAGAACTTTATTACCTTCCTGCTGTGGCTGGTCAATGTGAAACCTCACTATGGAGTCCTGCATCAGTGGACATGACACCTGTTCCCAGGGGGATGGGCTAAATAAGGATGTGTCCTGAGACTGGACTCCAGTTCTAACATTGTCGGCTGGCTTGTG
Organism: Melanotaenia boesemani; assembly: GCF_017639745.1. Classification (NCBI taxonomy): domain Eukaryota; kingdom Metazoa; phylum Chordata; class Actinopteri; order Atheriniformes; family Melanotaeniidae; genus Melanotaenia; species Melanotaenia boesemani. Next base: position 30,037,343 of record NC_055696.1, on the reverse strand, counting down.
TTTAACTTGTCTTCTGGTTGTGTTTGAACTCCTGCGATCGCAGTAAACGGGCGTGTCTTCTCATCGATCCGAGTGTCTCGTTCCTTGAGAGAATTTTCCTAACAACACAAATATACCAGAACAACAATGAGACATTTTCACACGTGTTTATGATGATAATTTCCATCCTGTCATTAGCAGATAAGGTGGTGTTGATAAAGCCAGCTAGCTCTGCACAGATCTCCTCTAAGGATTACTTTATCTGTGTTGAATGACAACAGGATGCTGTGAACGGAGCTTAAAGGATGTGATGATGCAGAGAAAGCCTGTCATATGTAAACTGACTGAGAGATAACAGCTATTGGCCTCCGGATCCATTTGATAGGATAGAGACGGACAGGTCTGGAAAACCGTTGCCAACAGAGCAGCTTCTAGAAAGCTGTGGTTTAACAGTGATGGTACTGAACACCTGCTAGGTATCACAGCCTGATGATGGTGATTTTCACGTGTTGGCCTCTCCATCATATTTTAATTGTGTCTCCATCATAATTTTTAATGTTTTATTTAGATAAACTTAGATTCTTTAAGTTACCAGTCAGTTCCATGACACTCCTTTCTGCATCTGCGTCACTGTTTTTACTTGTGTTCTTTGTTGTTGTGTTTGTGGGAAAAATTCCACCGAGCTTTGTGCGAGTTGTTGGATGTTTAGAAGCCGTGTTAGTGTTGAAGGCTTCAGAGCTGGATATCGTTAGCTAACACTCCCGCCTGGGCTTTCAGCTCTGACTCATTACCTCTGTTTACATAACTGAACTTGATCCAGATTATTGCACAAAATTTTAGTCTGTTAGGGGTTCCAGACCCTTTTGCCTTTTTTTTTCTTTTTTTTTTAAATACTTCTTCATAACTTAGGCTACATGCTAACAGCTAGCTGTACATCATCTTCTTGGATTTTACAACTTTAATAACTAGGCCTGTCACAATAACAAATTTTGCTGGGCGATAAATTTTCTCAGAAATTATTGCGATAAACGATAATATTGACGATTTTCAACTAATATAATGAGAATGCCATAATAATGCAAGTACACCCTTTCAAAAATCAATTAACTTTAATTTCTAAAGAACACTGGAACTGGAAGACATTTTAAATAACAAAACAAAAAATAAATAAAATGGACTCTTAGTCTCATTAACAATGAATGAAAACCAAACACAACCAAACACAATAAGTATGATAGATAATAAAGTTTGTTCTGTAAACAAAATTGCCTTTAAAAATATATATATTTAAAAAAATATTAAGCATGAAGCTCAGACAGGTAAAAAGCAAAACTGCCAGTTAGTATCATTGTAAAAAAAAAAAATGTGTATATACATATGTATGTATATATATATATGTGTGTGTGTATATTAGGGCTGCAACTAATGACTATTCTGGTGGTCGATTAGTCACCGACTATTAAAACGACTAGTCGACCAATCGGATTATGTATCTCATGATTATCATAAATGGATCTTATTTCACTTTCAGCTTTGAAATCTTGCATGAGGTTGTTAAGTAAGTCCGACGTGCCTCCTCTTTAAATGTTCGAGCATTGCAGACGTTCTTCCGTGGTACACAAGGGCAGCTTTACAAATCTCACATGTATTTAAGTTATTTTGTAAGTTTAACGTGAAGCTATCCCAGACTTTTAACGTTCTCTGCCACCATTTTGCACCCCAGTTAACCGCCATTTTTACCCCTGGCGGACTTATTGCGCATGTGCAACTCTCAGCAGAGATAAAAAAAAAGAAGATGATGTCTCACTCTGTATTTTTTTTTTTTTTTTTTGCCGACAATAGTCGACGGCTAAATTCGTTGTCGACTATTTTCATTGTTGACTAAACCCTGGATTTTCTTTAGAACAAAGATGGTTCATCACCATGGTAAATGCAGAACAGCTATTTCTCTCTGGAGCAGGTTATATTCTGGATAAAAGATCAACAAGTATAAAAGCACCACCTCCTGACCAATCAGATCTCTCGGAAAATGGCCGCCCATTTTTAAAAGAATCTGTCAACGGTAGTGTGCAGGTTGTGAGAGGAGCTCATAGGACAGAAAGAGTTTTTAGGGATGCGTCGTTTTTGATGTAGAAATAAAACCTCATCACTGACCACTTTGAAGAATGTCTTTTTATTTGTTCTTGACTTGTTCCAAAGTCCGTTTAGCTTTACTTGGGTGGCACCTGAAGTAATGAGGTTAATAATCATGCTCACTCATGACAGAACTGCAGAACCATGAATTTATGGAAAGCACAACTACTCATGTCGTCATGGAGTGGAACTAATATTCCAACACAACGTGGTCACAGGGGATGCCGAGCCTCAAAAAACTGAACGGAAAATATGAAGTAAAGGAAGGAACTGAGGAAGCTCTGCTGGAAACGTGTGCGCTGTAATAAAGTGAAATGAAGTGATCAAAGTGCGGTCCGTTCTTATTGTCCCATAAATTAATATTGTATAATCTCACAAATTTACTCATTAACAGTCTGCGGTTTCTGCCAGCTTTAGGCTACGCCCTGCTCTTGGCCTGGATGATGTGTCTGAAATCGTCTGCTCCTCCATGTTGAAGTACGACGCTCTGCAGGATTTTTCCATGTCTGCAATTGGTCAGACGCCGCGAACTCCACCCATTTTATGTGACCACGCTCTGATTGAAATGGAAAATCCCGGGTTGAATTACCAAGTTGATAACCAGCTTTGTTGTTTGACTTATCCAGTTCCTGAATGTCTGGATAAGTCAACCCAGGTAAAAGAGAGATATCTAGGGTGTGTTAATCATGATTGTGGTAGATGTTGTTTAGAGAAAAGTCGAGTGAGTGGACTCTGGTTTGTTATCTTTATTGGAGCTTTTTATCTGGAAATGTGAATGTTCACAGAACAGACCAACAACAGCTGGAACTGATGGTCCAGAACATGAAGCAGCAACAAGATTCAATCCAGCTTTACTGATACAGCTTTTATTATAAGCCACTTTTACAGATACAGTTCTATTTATTGTTGTCCAGTTATAATCCAGTTAAAAAAAATCCATTCTATGATCCACATTAGTCAACCACTGGTCTGACCTCAGCCTCTTTACCTGCTCACATATCAGTCTTTACTGACTTGGCATAAAAACGATATTCATTCCTGTAATTTGTTGACTCTTTTAGCGGCATCAGTGTGATAAGTCAGATCCCTCCATGCTCTGTTGCAGGGGTGGCCAGCATCTGTCCTCGAGAGCCACAATCCTGCTCCAACCCTCCTGACTCAAATGAAATGGATCCAAAAGCCTATAAGGATCTGCACAATGACTCATTAGTTTAAGTCAGGTGTGTTGGAGCAGGGAAACATGGAAAACCTGCAGGATTGTGGCTCTCGAGGTGGTAGAAAGGATTTATACTTAGCTATGCAGGGACGGGTTTAGAAAAGTTTTGAAGGGGGGCCAGGATGGAATACTGGCCAGGAAAAGGAGGCCACAAATGAGACCTTTGTGTTTTTAGCCAGATCATCAGTTTTATCAGAGTTTCTTCATCACCATCAGCTGTTTAACTTAATTTGTTAACATCTGGTCGCTTTATGACAGATATTATCACCATGTGATCATGTGTAGATGGTTGGTGAGATGAGGCTGGATGAATCCTGTATTATTATTCTCGGTGGACATGGTGGACATATAGAAGTACATTACATGCTGCGTTTACTGACCCTTGGACATCAGTCCATTTATTTTTATACATATATATATATATATACATATATATATAAATAACACAAACAAACCCTGCTTTACCTGCAGCGGTTGGCTCTCTGATCAGCTGTTAGGTGAATTTCTGCCAGAGGTCGGGTCTGCTAGCGCCATGCAGGAGGGAGGAAGTGATTTTTCCTGGAGATCACTGAGGGAGCTGGAGGCTGAGCCTACAGGAGACATGAATCCAAACAGAAACTGAGTGGATACAGGTTGCTGTGATAAAACCGGCCTCGTAGGTTGGCCTCCCCAGAGCACTTTAGGAATTGGTTGTAATTTCAGGCTACAGTGGATTTCTTCATATGGCAGCAGGCAGTGTAGGAAACTGAAGTTAAGAAAAGTACATCATGAACCCTGAGGGGTGAAGAGCAATTAGAGAGTCTGGAAGAAGAGGATTAAGACAGTTTAACATCAGTTATGATAACTGAGTTCTTTACACATCACATGGATGTATGTAAGCTAATTACTGAGATCTCAGCAGGTAGAGAAGCCAAGAAATGACTCAAATAAGAGTAAAAGGTATTTGAAAAGAGTATTCAAGTACTGACTGTTTGATTGCAGCATCTGATTTATCTTCTAGAAATTATGTAAACAGTCAAGTTAGAAAAACCTACTTGATGTTAGGGATGTCACGATTCCTTGACTTCACACTTAATCGTAGTATTAAACTCCACAATTACTTCATTGTAAAGATCCTTCGATATCATGACGTTCCATGTTGGATCACATCTGAACCATTTCATCAGATAAGGAAGGAAAACAAAGTTAAACATAATTTACATTACAATCATTTAAAAGAGGAAGAGTTATTCCCCTCAATCTTTGTGAATACTGTAATACTTACTATAATGTGTTTGTTTATATACATGTGTGCATGCACATATACAGGTTTAATGCTGTTTTTAATCATTTTACTATTTAAGAAAAGACAAGATAACTCACTAATAACCCACCTTTGGTTATTAGACATCAGAACAGTTTATTCAGCGTTGACCTGTCGTTCTTAAAACCAGACCTGGTGATGGTTCCTACATCTGGATGAACCTGTAGAAACTGTCTGCAGGATGGACTTCTGACACTGAGCAAGGAGAAAGGATTCACACCTCCTCTACATGTTATCCTGTTCCCACAACTACCATCAGTCTTTTTTAAAAACCAAGTAGTTCAGAACTGAGAGAATGATTCGCACTCTGTCCTGTAATCTTTGTGAAACATCTCTTCTAATTCTCCCCAAAGTCGCCCTCAGATGTTCAGATCCCGGCACAGTCCTGGTGATGCTCTGTCCCACCTGGACCACAACTGAAACTTAGGTGCTGCTGCTGCTGTTAAGCAGTTTCCAGATTCAAGGAGTTTAGTTCAGAGACCACAGTTTAGACCACAGAGGTGGTCTTTATCCATCTCCAGGACCTGATGCAGCTCAATGAGCCGTGGGCCTGCTGCTCCTCCACTAGAAAATGAGATTTCATCTTTAACGTGTTAAGCCTCTGGAAACAAGAGAGGCCGATGGCTGAAAGTCGTTTCCAAAGGCAAGTGGAGTTTGTTGCTGCAGACTTCAGTCGGGATGTTTTATTGGTCGAAGCTGCTGGTGGAGGCAGGATGGAGGCCACAGAGGAGAAAGGCACCGTAAAACAGGAGTTTGTTCACAGGCAGACTCTGTTGGAGAGCATTTCCTCCCCCGGTTCCTCACACAAGGCAGACGTTGACTGGCTGCTGGCGGAGGCTCAAACTGAGCGCGTGCAGAAAGTGCTCTGTATGCCTGTCAGGGATCAGAGCAGGACGCCAGAGGAGGACAGGTGCAGCAGACAGCCTGAGGATGCAGAGCAACAAGTCGATTTTAATTACAGACACGAGCTTTATGAAGCCACGCTGTCAGTTTTTTTCAAATACTGAGATGATGGAGCTAATTCCTGGATCCTGACCGATGACGAACACCAATGCTAACACTTACAGATGGCATATAGATTATTATATAGTAACTACAGTTACTATGTATAGTAAAATAATAAAATAGATAATATAGAACTGTATAGATAGTATAGATTTCCTACCTGGTCTGAGTTTCATTCATGTTACTTACATTTATGCCTCATAAAGAGGATGTGAATCTTAGCCACCTTAAAATCAGCTCCACTCTATCTTGTATTGATGAGCTTTGTAGCTGTAACAGGTAACCTACCCATCACATCATATCAGTGTAAATGACACATGCTACGAAGACTCATTCATTTAAACATCATTTATTATCTCAGCTGTGAAGTCACTTCACACTTTCAAACCTCATCTTTTTTTTTTTAATAAATGACAAACAAAAACTTCAAAAACTTGTGAAATGTCCTGATGAAGCGAATAGACAGTTTTACTGTGGAGTCGCTCTAAATATTCTTAAAGTTCAGATCTCAGATAACTTGTTGATAATTAAACCTACAAAGAATATTAGATCCATTTTAACTTGTGATATGACTCAGAAGAGACTACAATGCTGGCAGATTCTGCTTGTTCAGCTGTTTGTGTGTTTTCTTCTCGGTAACACCAGTGTTTCCATCTTCATCCTCTAATCTAACGGTTGGGAAAACACTGGCAGGATCTGGTACATTCATGAAGTCCTAGCCTTGGTGAAGGACGTGACCTGAGTTTGGGCAGTTTTGAAGTCATTAAGAGGATGAAGACATCATGTCCAGATTGCTGGACGTCGTTAAAGGCTCATCTGAGGTTGTGGATGTAGATTCAGAATATTTTGGTTTCTGTTCCTTTTTGTGTTTTCTGAAAATTCTCCATTCATCCAGTTTATGGAGCTGAAGGTTTCAGAGGAAAATGCGATTCCAGGCAGTTTTCTGAGAGCCGGACCGGATCAATAACAGATCGGAACCAGACCCAGTTAATCCCAAAGTAAAGACATGGTCTGTCACTAGTGACTTGCTTTGTTTCGTGGACTTCTTGTTTCGCCTGCAGCTGTCTCGGTTTTGTTAATTAGGTTTGGACTCACCGACCCTGTTGGACTTTTCACTACCAGGTTCACGGTCTGTTAACGGCTGCAGGCGTAACTGACTAACCAGCTGAGTTCCAGGTGAACTCGGATGATCTCTGGAAGGATCTCTGCATTTATTACTGTGTCCTTCCTCACTGAGAGACCTCCATAAACAGCAGATGATGTCAGCATTTATGAGGCCTGGATCATTGTGGGTTTTTCTCTTTATTGACTTGTTAAATATTTTCATTGACATTGATTATGAAAACAAAGGAAGCATGAAAGCTGGATGAGAGGAAGGAAGATGAAGCTGTAAACACAGAGCTCAGGAAACACTGTGTGGATGTCAGCTGTGGAAATATCAGGACAGAAGTTTCTAAGAAGCCTCTTTGATGAAGGAGGTCAAACAGGGTCAACCTCCTGCTGTCCTTGTTGTCTCCTAGGATGTCCAAGTTTGGTTTATGCTAATATAGACTAGATTAACATTGTTATTCAGACTTAATTGTTCCATTCAAAACGCCTGCTTCAACAAAGTCAAGATGCTGTGTAAACCCTGAATAAAAAGAGTCTCCTTAACGCATATTTTACTCCTAGTAGAACATAAACAACATATCAGATGTTGAAACTGAGACATTTTACCATTTCATAGAAGATGTGGTCATTTATTTATATCAAACACGTATAACATCACAGACAATGTGTCTGCGAATGTGATGGATCAGTTTGATGTGACAGCGATCTGATTTTTACTAATGATGTCTTGTCTGAGGCTGAAAATAAGTGAAGAAGACGTCATTATTGTCTGGAGGGCTTTCAGTCTTTACTGATGTCTTCATTTTGTGATCATAGTGATGTAAACTAGAGATGTCACCATTACTTGATTCCACAGTTAATTGTGGTAGGGCTGGGCGATATGAACCAAATCTTAAATATCGATATTTTTTACCTAAATCATGATATACGATATATATCTCAATATTTATTTTTTTTTGTCAACTAACCAAAGAGACAGTTCTAATTTACAGCCTTCAGTGCTAAATATACTTTTATTAAGGATCAGCAGAACATGTGCATTAAAACAGCTGACTGAAATTAAAGTACCTTTGTATTAAATTAAATGCTCCCAAAACAAAATAAATTAAAAATACTTTTCAATGACCATAACAAAAATACAGCTGTGCAAAATGCAAAAGAAAAGATGCTTTTAGCTCAAAATAAGCTATCTAGATATAAACGATATTCCCTGCTTCTATATTGCGTCTGATAAAAACCTGATCAGACTCGTCCCTCTCTGCTCTGCTTTCACACAGTCCGGGAAGTCTGGCCTCCTGCTCCTAACAGTCCCTGTGCCACAGCCTCAGTGGGATCATACTTCCTGAGTTTTCCTTTTTATATTATTGTTTAAAAAATAAACTTAACAAAAATATATAATAAATAAATTTAAAGCTTATTGATCCGATTCAAAATAAATCAGTAATATTGAATATAAATAAAAGCTGGTTTATAAAAAAATTTACTTAATAACTGATCAGTATAATAATAATAATAATAATAATAATATTAATAATAATAATAATAATAAACATCATTATTATTGATCAGTTAATCGGTTGACAGTTGTTCATCATCGCGTGGATTTTTTCTTTTGTCTCGCGGATTCATGTCGCACCCGTTATGCAGTCAGTCTTCAGGTTGAAAACAGCTAAGCTAAGCTAACAGGCTAACACCACATCAGTGTGTTACCGCCTAGCGTGAGAAGTTAGCGGAACCTGGCCGAGAAGCAGACAGACGATGTCACTATATCCAAACCATCACTTTTCACTGAGCTTTGTGGTTGGGGCTGTAAGCTCTGCTGATTTATCCTCCAGTTCACCGTGCTTGCTTCTGGAAAGCTGGCCAGCTCCTGGTTAACATCTCCACATATTTACCCTGCTTAATTAGCCTGAGCTGCACGGTGAACAGAACTGAAATAGTGTGTGCGCGTTGTCGTGTCACGTCCGAGCGTTTGCATCAGTGTATGTTTGTGTACGTGCGCGTCGTTCATACATGCAGACAGCAGAGGAACATGAAGAAGACATCCACCAAAAGGAAGACTGAAAAACATGACTAATTTGGTACAAACATTTACTCGCCATTTGGCAGATAGCCCTCTGAGATTCACTCGCCAAACGAAAAATTTACCCGCATTTGGCGCCTGGCGAGTGTTAATTTCAGACCCTGACCAGAACCAGAGGTCAGTTCAGCGGACATCATCAAGCAGCTGATTAATCTTCAAGGTTTTATTTTTTAAATGTGATATCAGAGTCAACAAGGTGTAAAAATCAGAATAAAAGTTGACCTCAGATACTGAGAGCTTTAGGGGTGGGATATACTTGCTGTGTACACAAGCGTACAAGTCAACGCTCTGCAATTTTGCCACAAACGACAAAAGCACGGTGGGACCAAAAAGGCTTAGTACTGGAGGTCACTGCTAGGGGCCAAAACACTTCAAATTTGTTGCCAACTGTTGCCCGAGTGTTTGTCACTGTGCATCAGGGAGGAAAAATCATGCAGTTACCGGTAGTTTCAGATTAGATCCGAGAGAATCTGCCATTGTGTTTACTTCGGACCCGTCGTGTTCATGCGCTTGTTCACGTGATCGACTCTAGCGGTCATTAATATTTCAACTTGTGCACGCAACACGTGTCTTCACATCACCCGGAGCGGCGTACGTGCCAAACGAACGCTAGAATGCGTGGCAGCCATGGTACGTACGAGGACACGTTGCTAACAGAAAGTCTATCTAAGCTTCAGATGTGACCAGAACCCAGACCTGATGGCTGAACCAGATTCTGTTCTGACCCGGTGAATGAACAGGGCTCTTCCTACTTTGTTTTTCATGATGTTCTGGTTTTGACTCGATGTCTGTTGAACCGGTAGCAATGTCTGTCTCCTTTCTGATGAATGTTGGTAATTGCCATCCAGTGGAGCCCTCCCAGCTGAACCCATTGATTTTCTGATCCTAGCTGGTGGTGGGAAGGAGCGGAGCGCCTCGGGCTCTTTGGCTCAGCACGACAAAGCAAAGCGTGGCGCAGCACGACCAGGCAGCCGTGGGGAGATGTATGGAGGGATGCTAGGAGGATTAGGGCCACTGAGATAACTGATTTGCTGATCATTATGTAAGCCACATCTGTCTTCTGTCCCCTCGGTGGCACTCGGCCTCCCACACTGAATGAAGCCAAACCCAGCAGCAGTGTGGAGAGGGAGGCTTTGAGTTCTGGGAGCCAGCAGATTGGGGGAGGGTGGGGGAGTTGGACATGCTCCCAAAACCAGGAAGCAGATGTTGGTGGAATATATACAGCTCTGATGTTTCTGACAGGAATAAAAAATAAAAAGAATAAATTAATCATTGGGACAGTCGAGTCGTGAGGTCTTAAAATGCTGCATTCAATGTCGTTAGAGGATTTCCCTCTTTTTATGGAATGCTTATTTAACCTCGTCATGATGAGACCCTTATTTTTGCCTCTTGCCTGAAATGACAAACCAGAATAAATGAAGTATATCTTCACAACAAAGGCTGCATGTATATTCTTGATATCAAAAAAAAGTTGAGACGTGAGATTACTACAGAAGTGTCAGAATCAAGATTTATATTGCTGCGTTAGAGTAACGTCACCTGGGATGCAGTAGAAAATGTACATGGTTATCTCCTAAACAAAAACTACAGTGCTTTCAGGGAAAACCAGAAGATAGTCGTCCTACGGAATGACTAAAATAGTCCTAGGAATTATTAAAGTGATGTCTGGTGAGGAACTGTGCTACAGTAGAAGGTCAAAAGTGAACTTTAGATTTTTTCCAGATGTTTTAATAAGGTGTTGCACAGGTAAATATCTCAGGAAGTCCTGGAATAAAACTTTTGACTACAAAACATCAAAAGTAAGACATGACTTATGATTTTGGTGACTGGCTGTCAGAGTGATGAGACAAACATCTTTATAATCATCAGTCTCTGCTTTCATATGACATCTTGTTTGCGTGGTTTGCTTGAAGGGGAGAAATGAGCAGAAGCTCAGGAGTGGACAGTCACGTTTTTCTTACATTCCCATAAAACTTCTTGGAGTTTGAACTTTCTTTGGTTTGGATGCCGATGCTTGGTAGCATCTTTTAGTCCGGCTTTTACAAAAATCAGAATTAAACTGAGAATTTAATTCAAATTCCAATTCAATTCTTGACTTTGAATTGAGATCAATCAGGAAGCGGAACTGCAATTCGCATTCGCAGGAAGTAGAATTGGAATTCCATGAAATCTATTAATTTAATTCATTTTATACAGATGTGACTTAATGTACACTTTATTATATAAGTGAGCTTTTATTAAGCTCAAAAATCATACTCTTTAAAACTGATTATTAAAAATGTAATAACTTTCAGATTGTCGAAAATGATGGGACAGCACTTAATTTCCCAGAATACCTTGCTCTATCCAAGTCTTCAAAATGATTGTCCAAACATTTTGGACATTTTGTTCAGATGACACCTTTGTGAAATTAGCTAAGTGAGGGCAGAGCTGTTTTGGAATATGCAAAATAACACACATTAAAGGATATTTGTGCTTGTTAATTTTGGTGAGCCGATTCCCAAACAAATGGAAACCACAAAGCAATCTGCCATTACTGCAGTGTTCCAGTCTGTGCTTCCATAAAGGCTACCTCAAATTTCAATCACCACCTCCAGGTGAGAGTACAGGTTTGTGTCTTTCATTTTGTTGACCATGACATCCTGTATTTGCAATGGGAACTGTGAATCAATCAGTAATATACTACACTTTACTTACTATTTGAAATATGTGTTATGTTACCTTGTACTATACTCTCATTGAAGTACAATGACTGTCTCATCACACTATTATTCATTTGCTTGTGCAAGTCTTAATCATGTATCTCAAGATCATGTGAAAGCAAAGTAGCCCTGGAGACAGTAGTGTATTGTATGTATAACGTCAAAACTTTCTAGCACTGTTAAACAATCTTTAGACAAATGACGTGTCAGATAAAAAAAAATAAACCAAACACTGGCCTTTAGACTGGGTTAGGGTTCATAAAACGTGTTACATTCTCAATGATACGTGATGGGAATGAATTGATCTGAATTACAATGAATTCAAATGGGAAATGGTCTGTATTTATATAGCGCCTTACTGTACCTGGAATGACACCCAAAGCGCTTTCCATTATACATCACATTCACACACACATTCACACACTGATGGTGGAAGCTGCCATGCAAGGCACTCAACCACAACCCATCAGCAGCGATTTGGGGTTCAGTGTCATGCTCAGGGACACCTCGACATGAGCTTGACAGGCCGAGGATCGAACCAGCAACCCCCAGGCCACAAGATGACCACTCTGCCCACTGAGCCACGACGCCCTGTTATTCAGTTACATTTTCTTGTAATTCCAGGTCAATTTCAATTCAGCGTCCTGTGGGATGGAGTTGAGTTCAAATTCATTCAATGAATTGAATTAGAAATTTCAATTCTGAATTTTTAGCTTTATTCTTGTCATTTTGCTATGCTACATGTTGGGATTGCTGCTTCTTCGTGTCTGCAAACTTCTGTATTGTAGGATCTCATGCAGCCTCCTGGACAGGAGGGTCTAGCCAAGAACAGCTTAATGGTGTTTTTATTTGGGAGTGAATATTCTGAATTAGATAGTTTGGGACCAACTCCATCGTCATAAAGATGGATTGACTCACTTTACTATTACAGCTGTACAGTTATGGCCAAAAAGATAATCAGGAATGTTTATTACCATTATTCTTTTCTCCTACCATGTAAGTCGACATGATGCTGACTTCTCATCCATGTTGTGCTGCTTTCTACAGATCAACATGAAAATAATTCAATCTGAATTCAGTGAAAATAAAAATGGACTGATCAGACATTGTTTGCTGAATTGGTGATGCTCCAGATGTTGTGTATTGGTGAAAGGTCTGGACTGCAGGCAGACCAGTTCAGCAGCCGGACTCTCCTCCTGTGAAGCCATGCTGCTGTGATGGATGCAGGATGTGGTTCAGCATTGTCTTACTGAAATCTGCAAGACCTTCCCTGAAAGAGACGTTGTCTGGATGTGAGCAGATGTTGCTCTAAAACCTCCATGTACTTTTCAGTATTGATGGAGCTTCACAGACGTGGAAGCTGCTCACGCCATAGACACCAATGCAATATCAGATACCTGAGTGATTAAAATGATAAACGTGTGTGATAGCGGCTGATCTGCCTGGCTAGACTTCACTCAACTCTTCATTAAGGGATATTACCATTTTTTCTGCTCCTTTAGTATAAATGTTTTCTCAGTTTTATCTTGTTCAGAATCAGATGCAGATATGGAAGATAAATCCTCCTCACACATTTAATGGAGTGCTTGGCTTGTGTTTGCCAAGACTGGTTTAGGGATGGAAGAGCTTCAGTAAACACTGACTCACTGTTTTTCTGCAGAACAAACATCCTGTGAGGGCTGAAACTCCTCAAACAACATGAATGTCTTCTTACTGGCATTTTGTATGCATTTATTTGGCCTCTGTCTTGCATCCCAGACTCTGCATGGAGCAGGTTTTCCAGAGCCAGCCATCTGTCATGTCCTTTGTTCAGCCGCACAGTGATAGATAATGACTCCTGTTGGGAGATAAGAGGTTTCTCTGTTAGAAAGGTCTCCGTCTTTGCCCCAATCTTCATCCTCCTCTGCAGTTAGAAGCTGCTGGAACAGGAGGAGTGCGGAGACTCGGAGCAGATCAGAATCCAGATTCCCTGCTGGATTTTCCGCAAAAGCATCACTTTAATAGCCACAGTCAGTCCTCTTAGAGGTTTTCTTCTCTATGCTCTGTGTTCAGTGAGGTTCTCCATCTTCTGAATCTTGCCAAAGCAATCTCTTTTGGGGGTTTCTGCTTTAAATCGACAAAGTCAAAGAATGAATTATTGCTCAGCAATTCCAAACTATATAAACCATCTTGGAATGGAAAATAGACCTAACACTGGTGAGATTTCAAATCAAAGTCAAAGTCAGCTTTATTGTCAATTTCTTCACATGTACATCGAGATTACGTTTCCCACTGTGAAGACAGGACAGGACATTTCAACACTGAAGTAACCATTAAAAATAAATATAAATAACAATTTGCACAGGCACAACAAAGACAAAGAGAAAAACTGAGATTATTGCAAACTGATAAAACTGTCAGTAGAAATGAATGTGTCTGAAAATATCTAACAGCAGAAAGAAATGTTCTCCTAATCAACTCAAACTATTATATTGCACAGTGATAATAAAGTGTGAAGATTTAAGGCATAAACTGGTCCTAAGGCTAACTATAACAATAACAAGGGGTTCACTGTCATTTGAAAGTAGCAGCAGAGTTATATGTATAAGCTGTGATACTATGTACAAGCAAATAGTTGTATGTATATTGTTATGTATAGTAGTGCAAAAACATTCAGTAATAGCAGCAGAGGTGTGCAAAGTGGGGTAGTTCAAGACAGTCACGAAGTGGGTTAGAGGGTTTCAGAGTCCAAAGTGTTTTTCCTTTTGGGGGGGGCATTAGCTGGTGGAAGGGGCAGGAGGTTGAAAGAGTTGCGTGCAGGGTGACTTGCATCGCTCACAATTGTGATGGCTTTGCAGTGGGTGGTGTATATGTCCTTCAGGGAGGGAAGTGGTGCACCAGTGATCCTTCCAGCTGTGTTCACTATGCGCTGCAGGGCTCTCCTGTTGTAGTCGGTGCAGCTCCCGCCCCTCACAGTGATGCAGCTGGAAAGGATGCTGTCATTGGTTCCTCTGTAGAATGTGGCCATGATAGGTGATGGGGCTCTTACCCGCTTGAGTTTGTGCAAGAAGTACAGGTGCCGCTGGGCTTTCCTCGCCATCGATGCAGTGTTGGTAGTCCAGGAGAGATCTTGTGGCAGGTGTTGGGTGTTGTCTCTCTGGAAGTTGACAACAATCTCCTTGGTCTTGCTGACGTTCAGCAGGAGATTGTTGTCTCTGCACCACGTGGTGAGAAGATTGACGTCTTTCTGTAGTGAGTCTCATTGTTGTGTCGTCCGCAAACTTCACTAGGTGGTTTGTGCTGTAGGTTGTTTTGCAGTCATGTGTCAACAGGGGGAAGAGCAGGGTACTGAGCACACAGGTAGGAAATGCTTCCACTTCTGAGATGCTGCAGTGTTAACATAACTGAAGATGGAGCATAGGAAAAAATGAAGGATTCTCTCTTTTTTTGTATTTTATATTACAACCCCTTTAAAAATATGCTGCGGTAGACAGGAAATCTCCAGAAAAGCATGAACTAATATGTGGACATTATCTGTGTAAAGATTCATGGAGCTGAAGTGAAACAGAGGTTCTAGTAAAGAGATGGCTACTTGTTTTTCAGTGAGGGCCTCATCATCATCAACTCTGTCCCACTGTCTTTAAAACCAGCTCCAGCGTAGCAGAGAGTTTCTTTTGGGGTGTTATTTCATCCAGAATTATGGATCAGAAGACAGGTACAGTAATTGTGTCTTGGGGGGTGGAAGTGGATCTGTTCTGATCTGACAGATCAGGACGAGGAAGAACAGCAGAGAAGAAAGTCCGAGCTGCTGTCGGCTCTCAGTGGGAGGACAGGAAGCAGAAAAGGGAGGTATTGACCCGAGGTGGTCTGATCATCTGGATGAGTGAGCGAGTGGACAGCTGCTGGTAATAACTTCTTCTGCTTCAGACAGAGGCAGTCCTACAGAACCTCAGAAACAAGGACATAGATTAGTTTTCCAAGGAAGTTGAGCTGTAGGGTTTGGCATCGTCACAAATTTCCTGAATCAGTTTGATTCACAGCAGCTTATTTCAATTTGATTTTGATTAAATTCGATTAGATTTTAGTTAATTTACAGCTATTTATGCAACACCGCCTATTTGTCTTGAAAATGAAGCATTCTCAGATAACTGTTTCGTTTTTTCTTTTTTTTTGTATAAAGCATTTACTTGACAATCAGAATCAGTTATCTGAGAGTAATCACATTACTGTAATAATCTGATCTGACACATCTACATGTATTTCTGAAATACCAAAACAATACAGTGCTTTCCCAGATTCAGAACCAGAAATGCTGTTATAAAAGGAAGGAAGGAAGGAAGGAAGGAAAAAAATAAATAAATAAATCTGAGGACAGAAAAAAGTAAACTTTTTAAATGTCCTGATGAAACTGTTTCATTCAGTGCAGTTGGTTTAAATATTCTTAAAGTTCAGATTTAAGACATGTTGATATTAATAAAAAAGAATACAGCTGTGTGCGTTCCCATGGCGACCGTGATGCTATCGGCATAACATTGGAGCAGGAAAAATACTCCATCTGCTCCTAACTGCAGCAAGAGGCTTCCATCTTCACCAGCCTGAGAGAATTTAGAAAACTCTCATATTTTTGTCAGATTTTCAGCTGGTTGACGTGTTTTCCAACGTGTGCACTACTTCCTCTGATGGAAACCTGTGTGTGCGCACGTGTCTCTGTGTGTGTGTGTGTGTGTGGGCTGACTGCTGTGGACACAGAGAGCAGCTATGACATGCTGTCATGTAAACCAGATAAATGGCATTAGATGGTTTACTGTTTAGAATAGAATAGCATAGAATAGAACTTTGTCATTGCAACAAGCGAAACGAAATTACAAAACCCTCCACTAAGTGCAAAACAGAATAAAATAGTATAATTGCAACAATCATAATAAGACAAATACAACGTATAGTAAATAACATGAAATAAACTAAAAATAAGATCAAATAAAATAAAGTAAAACTATACAGAGTAAAATGTATAATATATATTATACCATGGTCTGGGTGAAAACTCGATTCTGACTGGCTGGAGGGTGTCCATTAAAAAGGGATAATGGACACCTATAAAAGAAGTTCCGGCCAAATAGACTTATTGTTGTAAATTATTGCACCGACTAAATGGTAGTTGGTAACCGTGGCAACAGAAACTCAGACTCCAGGCTGCAGACACGCCAGATCATGTCTGTGACGGTGCATTGCTGTGAAAGCAGGTGCAGGCTTATTGGGCTCCTTCAGTCCAGGAGAGACGAGAATGGAGCAACATTTTGTCACCCCACAACGTCCCAACCACCAGTGGTCAGGGTCCACAAACGTTCAACTCTGTCCTTCAAACACCACTATGGACATGCCAGTATCTTTATGAAATGTCACCATCAATGGCAATGTTGTATTTAAATTTAAATAGGTCGTTTAAATATGTCTTTCTGTCTTGATTACCTTACTTACATACTTGATAAAGAGTGAATGGTGGATAATATTTCTTGCAATAAAAACGATTTAGGAAACGATCTGTGACTGAAAGAAAATGTCGCATCATCCTCTGGACACACACAAGTTGTAGGAGCTGCACCCGCCCTCTGAAATGATATTTTGTGTCAGGTAACATAACATCAAGCAATCATCTCCCTTCCCTCCATAGATCAGACCTGATCTGTGGAGGGAAGGTTCTGTGTCAGAGCCTTGGCGACGCGTCACAATAAAATAGTCCACTCAGCCACTTCTTGTGAATAAACTGTCTGTTTTTTTCCTAAAGTCTATGATTGGCTCCTTGGGTTTTAATATATTTATGAGCAGGTTGTTCTTTCTGCACCACCCAGTCAGCTGCTCCACCTCAGCCCTGTATGCAGACTTATCTCCCCCATAGATGAGCCACACAACTGTGGTGTGCGGAGGTACAGTCAAATGTGTAGAGGGTATAGAGCAGAGGGCTCAGCATGAAACCCTGAGGGGAGCCGGTGCTCCTACCCTTACCCTCTGACTGCGGTCTGACAGGAAGATGTTGATCCACATGCAGGTGGAATGTGGAAGTCCCAGGTCGTCCAGTTTACCCACCAGTTTGTGAGGAAGGATGGTGTTGAATGCGAAGCTGTAATCTACAAAGAGCATCTGTGTGTAGTTTCCCTGCTGCTCCAGGTGGGACAATGATGCATGTAGCGCTGTGGCTACAGCGTCCTCTATCGATCTGTTCGCCCTGTATGCAAACTAGTGAGGGTCGAGACTTTTGGGGGTGAGGAGATGTGACCCCGTACCAGCTTCTCAAAGCACTTCATCACCACTGGAGGAAGAGCTACCTGCCAGTAGTCATTTGAGGCTGAAGATGTGTTGCTTCTTAAGCAGGGGGACAATGATGGAGGACTTTAGGCAGGGTGGACGATGGACTGGACAGTTACATGGATTGATGGCTGAGCTGATGAATGGCAGGTCAGAGATAACGAGATCCTCATGCAATTCTTGCTCTACATCTAACAATGGTTCATCTGGACTGCTAGGTTTAAGCCATTTGGAGATAGATTGCACCTTGTTAGCTAAGAAATAATGATTAAAGTTGGGTAGCTCCTGTCCACCTGTCTTTAGTTGGTTGTAAAGTTTTTAGACTGATGCGTGATGGCTTGTTTTTCCATAGAAATTTAGATATATGTGAGTCCAGTGACTTAACCAGCTGGACGATGGTTTAGTGGGTGTCACTGAGAACAGGTAGTTGACTTCAGGAAGAACCATCATTTTAATTGTGGCAACCCTCCTCATGAGTGATATGGGTAAGTGCCCCCACCGAGAGAGATTATGTTGTTAAAGTAGCTGGACATAATTTAGCTTTGTTGGTTCTAATAACCTTGGAGAAATGGTTCTGCCTAAACTTGTAATGTTTCCAGACTGTATTGTAGTATTGCGTGTGTTTTGTAAGTCACAGTTAATGGGCATAGCTATAAGCTTAAGCCGCATTTCCATTCAGCTGTTCGGTTCGGGCTGGTATGGTCCAGTACGCTATTTTGTGTGTTTCTCTTATAAAATATTGGGCCATAATTATAAAATGGGCCCACACAACCGAACCATACTGCACCATTTATGGACCCCCTTTAGTTGTAAGTCCAAATCCATCGATTGGCAGACAGAAAAACTGCCCACGACAAAAGCAAGCGCAACACAAACAACGCTGCTGTTCAGTTCGTGGTTCAGTTGCATGTTGTATGTGGGCGTCGGAAAGATACTAGATAAAGGATGCCTGCAAACAACAGTAAGGTCTGGTCAGCTCTGAAACTACAAACTTTCCCGGCTATAGTTGGTGAGAGTGTGATTCAGAATGAGCTCGATGGAGCAGTGAGAAACGGAAAACTGTACAAAGAAATATCTCAGCGGATGGCAGCTGAGGTATTCGAAAGGACATTCGAGTAATGTCAGGTAAAGCTTAAGAAGCTAAAAGGACAATACAGGAAAAGGAAAACAGCTATAGTGGAAAAAAGTACTTGGAGGTGGTACAACGCCATGGACGGCATTTATGGTCACAGACCAGCAAACGAAGGCAGAGAGGAAGGGCTGGGCTCGGCAACTGCACTTCTAGAATCCATAATAGATCCTTTTGGTAAAGCTGAATTCCATTTCACCCCTTGGCCCTACCACTTAGCCCTAACCCTCTATTTTGCGTGTTCACGTGTAGGGGTAGGGGTGTCCCAATTTCTTTTACGACAGAGGGGTAGGGGTAAGTGGTAGGGCTATATACCCCTTCAAACAAAGATTTTTCAGAGGCACACTTCAAACGGAGGGATATGAAAAATATTTCGTCCTATATGAGAAAGCAAGTGTTTCTACGCACATCACGCTTTCTTGAGGTGCAAGGCAACACACACTCACAAAAAAGCCACAGAAAAAGAGATTATGCCCGTAAACACAATGAATTTTAATTGCACACAAAAGTTCTACATTATGTCCTACATATACCTGTCGCAATAAGTAATAAATCATATAATTGCACGGTAAGGAAAAAATGAGCACGACAAGTTTGCTGGACGCGACAGTTTTCATTAGTTTTGTTTTTTTTTTTATCTTTACTATAGATTTTGTATGACAACAGGTTGAGCATCTCAACTCTTACACGTCGGCCAATTTCTCACATTGGAATAAACATCTAGAGCAATGCCAGCTAACGGAGAGGTTCAAGAGGATTCTCAGTGGGCCGCATTACTTTTGGGCCGGTGTCCTGGCGTATATGTTAAAAAGACGCAGCGTCGCAGCAGCATCTTTGGTTCGCTCGCTGCTCGTAGATCAGACATGCAGCGATGAGGGGAGATATCTCAGCTTCACAAACAGCAATGATGCACAGTACATTTGTTCCTAGTTTTTTACTTTTTTTTTAATACAACTGGCGGTTTTGCCGGTTTTTTAAAGCCAGTTTTGTTTATAGAACAGAGACCTTATTATCTATCATACTTGTTTTTGGCTGTGTTTGGCTTTCAGTCATTGTTAATGAGACTGAGAGTCTATTCTATTTATTGTTTTTGTTTGGTTATTTAAAATTTCTTCCAGTTCCAGTGTAAAATGTTCTTTAGTGACTACTGATGACGTATGTGATTGTTGAAGGGGTGTGCCATTTCATAGGGCTACCCCTTCTAGCTCCGTTTTTAAGGAGCAAGGGGAAGGGGAAGGGTAACAAAGAAAAATGGGATTGGGCCCAAGTATTTTTCCACTTGGGATAAGCTTTAGCTCTGCTAACTAGTTACAAAATCACAGCACACAACCATTCAGTCTTTGCACAACTTCAGATAAAATGAAAGTAGTTGGTGCTTACTCCGTGCACTTCAAAAGCTTTGTGAAAGTCATGGATTAGACTACCAGCAGGACTGGGATTTGTCTGCCAGTGCTTCTGATAGCACGGGATGCTGAAGAAGAGGGGAGTGAAGTACGTGAGGCTTTGATGCAGCACCTCAACACTTCGGCCTCTACAGATTTTAAGTGATCATTTGCTTTAATAAATTCTGTTACCATGTTGATTTTCTTGCATTTTTTCTTAAACCTTTTGAATGTGAAATATCAGCTTAGCAGATGCATAAGTGTTATTTCTACAGGGCACTAAAATACCCTAACCCCTTAAAATCTTTTTTTAATAGCTGATATAATAAAACTGGAATGATAATACAGACCCTTGTTATTTGAGATCCTGTTTCAGTAATAGCAAAGTCAATAACTTGATCTATGATTACAATTAAATGCTTTGAGTTTATATGTAATATGATTTATAAATATATTTTTATACTATTAAAAATGTTTATAGATATGTAAAACGCACAACAGATTACATATTTTACTTACTTGAAATGGCTACATAACTGGTGGGTAACTGGTGGGGATAAACCACCTTTATTTAAAAAATAAAATAAAATAAAAACAGAAGTAAGAGCTAATCCAGATGAAAGTGTTGTGCTGGCTGAAAGCCACACTACCTAGGTGGTGGCATTGGGTCGCGACGGCCTCCCAGCACTTGAAAAAGCTGCCCAAGGACGCAGAGGAAGGCCTGGTTGAAGGTAGCTGACTGCTCCATCTGCTGCCGGGCAAGTTCTGTCTCCTGGTGCTTCCTGGGCGTCCAGTGCCTGAAAGTGACGCTCAGAAAGGCTCTCCATTCTTTCCAGCTGCCTTTCATCTGAAGCCCACATCCTGTCACTGCAGCAATCAGATAAACAAAAAAAGAGCACAGGAAATAAGGAAAATGTACACACAAACTCAAACAAAATATAAAAAGAAAATCAAAACACAAAGAAAATAAAACAGCAATATATAAAGTTTATTTACTGTCATGATTATGGATTTGATAATGCAAATAAACCACAGAGGAAGCTTGTTCACAGTTTAATGTGATTTCTAAGTTAGGAAAAATGCACAATTTCCGGTGTGTTCACGCCGGGGTGCAGTGGGTGTAATGTCTGGTCGGATTGGTGGTAACGCAATTACAGGGGTACTGGGGCTACTTGATGAAGTGGACAGACATTTGTCGAGAAAGGATGAGGCATCAGTGTCAATCCCTCACCTGAATCTGAAAATGCACATATGACGAGTTTGATTCACAAACAACGAGAATAATACACATGATGTTAACGGTTAGCGATCTTAAATAGCAGTTAGCATCAGGTAGGAAACAATAGGGTGCTAAGCTAGTAAGAGACGACTTCCTTATTTCTGCTCCATAATTATTAGTCAGTACATCCACCAGAGGGCTGTGCAGAGTTCATCACTTTCAGACAATAAAAAACATGGTGGCAGTGGAAGTGATCATGCACGATGTTCATCCTTTGAAAGAGATATAAAAGGAAACAGAGCAATAGATGGTTGTGATCTGTCAGGACATTAAATATGGGACAGTTTCTTCTTTCATCCTTTACTATTGACAGGTCAGAGATGCTGCTCATCACTGCCCCCCACATGTTTCTTGGTGGTACTGCTCGGTTTGCTGATTTTGGCTACATACCTGCAAGAGCCCTGGAAACTTACTGACATAGTCACACAAAAGATACAGAAGATGGACAGAAGGCTCCGCATCTATACATATTTAACGTTGAACATAAAACGTATGATTGTTAGGATAAATGTTGGTCTTTCTTTACGTATCGAACCTTATACAGTTTTAAAATAAATTACCTGCTGTAACCAATCATATCTGGCATCCTTTAAGATGCAGCCATGATGGAGCGAGGGGATACGATGGAATAAAACCTGGCGAGTGGTTTTATTAACCAGGAGATTAGTGGTGTTTTTAACAAGGTTAGTGGTGTTATTAACCAGGAAGTATCAACATTCTGTATTCTGTCTGTATTACTATAGTGTAGTGTCTGAAATTACTGTCATAGACTGGAAGTGAAGTGGATCTTCGTGAGACTCTATAAAGCTTGTTTCCAGTGAGTCTCTGACTTCCTGGACATTACTGAGTGGAACATCCTGCAGCTGCTTCATCTGACCACAGTGAACATAATCTGCTGCTGGCCAGATTAGCAGAGGACCACAGCAGCATGGAAATGAGGTTAGACAGCCAGCGTTTCAGAGACACTCACCATAATCTGCAAATCCCCCTATCAAGGTCACCAGGAATGAAACTGGTGGAGCAGTGATACGATTTCAGCCCCCCCCAACATCATCACCACTATGACCCAACTCAGACTGAGCTGAATGTGTTTTCATGACTCCTGCGTAGTCCTGCGTCATTTACCACCCAATTTACAGAGATGCTGCTTATTTTTATTCTACTAGAGGATGGGAAGGTTCCTCCATCAGATCACACAACAGGATCACTGGGTTGTAGAAAAAAAAGGTGAAATTCTACTATTTAAGATTAAAACTGATGTAAATCCAGGACTCCAGACTGAACTCCTGCATCTCTCAGTTCCACATTCCCTCTGAAGGGGGGAGGGGTGAACAGCAGAAAAGGACCCTAGGCTTTTTTTTTTTTTTTTTTTTTTTTTTTTTTAACACAAAGGAGTCTTTCCTAGTAGCGGTAGTGTCTCTGACAAAGTTGAATTTAGTTTCCAAGATCTTCTCAGGGATCTTCTCCAGGTTCTTCTCCAGGACAGCCTCCAGGTGGAGCTCAGACACTCGGGGTGAGTCTGATGGAGGCTGCTCTGGTTTTGTATCAGCAGGACATTCTTAGCTTGATGCTTCACCACGAACACATGCAGCGTTTCTGACGGCCTCTTATCGTCTGCTGAACTTCTGGAGGAGACGTGATCTGCTCAGTAATCTGAGGTGATCTGAGCTCAGTAAGGAGGGAATACACAGTTAGGTAAAAATCCACCTGGATGTGAGACATGTTAGATGCACCACTGAGACCAAAAAAAGAAATTAGTCATGGTCGACAACTTTTTGGTTTCACCCAGTAGTCCTGAAATCTGAATATTTCAACTTGTAGATCCAGCTGGATGCTGGTTTATGTTGGTCTGCCTTCACACAGAAATGATTATAAATCTGATGAACTGAGGAAACTGAAAGTCTGTGATGTGTAAAGTGTGTTTGCTGTCAGATTGAGAGATGGGATTTATATAAATAGTGAGATAAATGTAAAGCTGCAGTATTAAATAAACAGAAGATAGCTGTTTTCTTCATTGAATATTGGAAATGCAATGTTGTTAATAGGGTTGTCAAAACAATCGATAGATACTAATCGATTCTAAAATTTAGTATCTAGTTAGATATTAATCAGCACACGTACTGATACTTAAATGCCACTTTGGTGTCTGCTGGTTCACAGATAAAAACCAGATGTCTCTACCCATTTTTTAACAGGCACTGCAGCGGGCAGCTACTGTACAGCATCTCCCTGGAGGACCCATTGTTTACTGTGTTGCTAACTTAGCAACTTGTCGCTATAATTAGCCCGTTTTAAGACCTCTCTGGCGACTCTTAAAAAGAAGAAGAAGAAAAAAAAGCGACTAGCGACAGATTTAGCCACTTTTTCTGGTGTTATTGGTTTGACACTGACTTGAAAATGTTTCGTTTATGGGCTCGACACACGGGAGGCGACGGCGCTTTTTCTCCATTCTTTTCCTATGGAACAGGCGTGATGAGGTGGAAATCGCTGCCTTTCTCCAGCCAAGCAACAGGCGACATTCGTGCATGTGAAATGTTGTGCTCGTTCACGTAGACGTGCACACAGGGCTTACGACACAATAAAATAAAAAGTGTTACACCTTTGTTGCTGCCGCATGGCACTACAACCAACCAGCGAGGAGCTTAATTGACTGACCAATGAGCTGAGAGCAGGTTAGACACTGCATCTGCAAACACTTTTAATTTGGAGGAACAGATCATTTAAACTGGTACCAACTTTCCCGCTAGGGCTGCTCGATTATGGCAAAAAAATAATAATCTCGATTGTTTTGATTGAAATTGAGATCTTGATTATTTAACACAATTATTACTCTATCAAGAGAGAAAGAGTGAAGTACAGCGTCTAGTTTCTTTCCACCAGGTCCCAGTAGCTATTGTTTGTCTTAGACCAGCACCTATGTTCTGACCAATGTGATCTAGAAAAAAAATTAGTCTGGAGACATTTCGTTTTCACATTGAAATCCGCGTCAATGAAATGTACTGTGAGATTTGTATACGGTTCTATGGTGAGGCTTGACCTCAGGTTCGTAGCGGAGGAGAAACATTGGACTGTAGCCACGTCCTTCACAACACCCTCACCACACTCATCATCCAGGGCAGGGAGACACTCCACTAAAAAGTTTGTCCAAAGTGTTGATGAGTTTCTAAAATCCCGGGTTGTTCACTGTGTTACTTGAGCACTGGACTTTGGAGAGAAAAAAAGTCATGTTTGTTTAGAACGTTTTTTAATGTTTTGAATCGCAACTCTTAACATGAGAGGTGTTGGCAACTCGTGCTGAAAAAGCTAAAGCTTTGGCGCTGTGGGAGGAGTCTGCAGCAGAGCACTGCAATGCCAGTGGTGCTCGATTTGCAGCTGAATACAGCACAAGAGTAAACAGTGAAGGAGCAAAAAATCAGATCATTTGTTGATTGTTGAAAAGCCAGATCGTAATTGAGATTAAAAATCGACTAATCGCCCAGCCCCACTTCACGCAGCCCCGATCAGCCTTGAGGTCTGCCATTAAATGATGATATTCACCATGCAGTTTCCTCGTTTGTAAAACAGAATGAACCCAGGTTTGTCTTCCTCTTTTGTACAGTGGAGTTAACAGCAAGATTTCTGTCAATTCGAGCAAAATCTTCTGATTCTTCATCCTTAATACCTTGTCTGTCACAGACTGCTTTAAAAATGTCAAAATTCCCTCCAATATAATAATCAATCAAATTTCTTGGAACAAAGCGATTGGAGAGCGCAATGTGTGCCACCGTCGCTGCTGTTTGTAGCGTCCCATGTTTCCACGGAGTCCGTGTTAGCCACGTCACGGCTGTGCCGCAGCTTCCGCTGCTATTCGTGGCCTTTTTAGTCAATAGTCCACCGGGTGCACCGCAGCACGTAGCAAATGCATCCCAGAAGCGGCTTGTCTCCGCTAAATTTACACGCCAAGTCTATTTTTGATGGAGCACGCACCCAGAATGCATCAATTTCCGCAGACAGGAAATCAGACATGGGAGCAGTGTAAAAACTTACGGTATTTTTCAAAATAAAAGCCCCTGTGCAGATTTGTGCTGCTGAACCATGAAAACATTACGTGTTTAACCGATCAGGGGGTCTCAGTGTTTTTTCAAGTATTGTGAAGAAAAGGGCACATATGTAAATAAGTAAATAAGTACACTAACTTGTGGTTGAAGTTATATTTTTTTTATTTTTGCACCACAGTGAGTAAACAGTCTGACAACACTGTTCAGACTGTATGAAGACGTATCTCTGCACAAACTAATAGAGCCTTAAAAATTATGCATTTATTTTACATTGTTAATGCCTTTTCTTATATTTTTTTACAAGTTTTTGTTTTTATTATTTGTATTTTTGTGGTGTTCTTACTTTGATAAAAAAATAACTTCTCCCTCTATAGTATTGAAAATAATATTGAACACCATCCTTATTATTGGTATCGAGTTTGAAATTATGTTACTTCCTGTCAAACTTTCCACCAATCAGAGAGCTTAAATTGACTGTAATGTCCCGTCAGAAGCAGAGCAAAGATCGACAAGTAACCATAAAGTTCTACGTCTGTGCGAAAAGAACAAAATTTAAGATCCTCTTTGGCTGGATTAAAGGTAAGAAGATGTTTTTAATCCACGGTGGTGCCAAAAGCCAGCTGAGTTGGAGTTGGTTTTGAGAGGATAGTAGGTAGGTAAATAGTAGCAGAAATACCTGTAAATAGCAAAAAAATAAAATAAAATAAACAGCTGGACAAAGAATAGTAAATATATAAATAGTTTCTGTTGTGTGTTTGTTTCAATACAAATTTTTTTTCTCCTGAAATCCAAGACTTGAGAGAATATGTAGATGAGAAAAGGCTTGTTACTGTTGATCTGTGTGTTATTTCCACATAGTTCTGTTTTGTTGTTTTGGTCGGCATTTATGCTGCTATATAATTTATTGTATATTATATTTATTACAAGGCACATTTTAACCTCATAATCTGACAACTGATGCTCTTCTGAAAAATAATGTTTGCATGGTGACTGGGACTAAAAGGGCTGAGCTTCTACATGCGTTTTTATATTTTAGATAGAATATAGCAAAGCAGAAAATGGCTTGGAGTTATTAGGCTGCTTGAACACAGCTAGATATGAACAGTCCAGCTGTAAACTGGTTCCTGACTGGACCCAGATTAATTTCTGCTCCTCTCGATGCAGCTTTCTGGTGGGACCAGTTGGAACTACTTGGTGTGTAAACAGTGTCTGTGTTTGCAGGTAGATTCAGTAAATATGGAGACACATCTATAAGGTGACACTTTCAGTCTGTTTTTTTTATGAATCTCTGAGCAAACATTGACTGACATGTGGCCTTTTGTCTTCAGTTAAATAGAGCTCTAAAAGGCTCCATTAAATTTAATGAGGACTCCTGCTGACAGGATTTATGTTCTCATCCTTCAGCTTCCCTCCACCTGCTTCCTTCTCTTTCCTATTTATTTTGGTGCATTGCTTTAAAACATTTCATTCCTGTGGATGAACAGAGGAATGTTGGATGGAGAAGACACATCCTGAACCGTGTTGCAGCTCTTCTGTTTGCGTTGTGTTGCATATTAACGGAGTGGAAAAGCACCCACAGTGGGATGAGTTTGTGGCAGCTCGGAGCCCTGGGTTTTGTGATGAATGGAGGACGGCGGCAGTCTGCAGGGTGATGGAGTGGAGGAACAGATGACTGAGTCTTGCCTTGTTTTCGGCTCTGTTTCAGAGTCCTCTGGGCTGTTGGGTGTGCTAGCACTGAGTTTGCATCCTTATCAGCTGCTGGGAGGAAATAAAGGACATATGAGGACATAAAGGAGAAAAAACATCAGAAACGTCTGGTCTTACAGAGAACACACTGATAAACAGGAACAGGTGGATGTTCTCCTTCAATTTAGCTTTAGTCTTATGTAAGAAGTTTTAATTAACCATAAAATCTACCAAAGTCCAGTTTATCCCAGGTGCGTACAGCACTTCTTCTTTCCTTCAGCAGTAGTTGTAAAACTTGTAGTCTGGATTTTTCCTTTCTTCATGTCTTTAAGTGAAATGAGGTATACTTCATGTATCCACAGAGGGAAGCTGTAATTAACATTTTTGATGTAGTCACGTCTTGTTCCCTCAGCTGATGTCTGCTGTAGGCGTGACTTCCTGAACCTTTCTGTGTTCAGCAGACGTGAAGAAGCCTCTGACTGAACACACTGTTGATTCCTAACTGTCTTGTGTAGAGGATGTGAAGAAATCTCCACCATGTTCAGCAGCTTTCTTCTCTGGACAATCGACTGCAGCAGCTCCACAAGTAAAAGTGGTAGGAGGATGACCAGTTTAATGGGAAGAGATGCATCGATGTGAAAGTGGATATCTGCAGATACCAAAATGTTTTTATACCAAATCAATTTACTTGAACATTACTGTGATTCTGGTACTTAATGCTGTTATTATTGTGTAAAGCTTTATTAGGTTGTAGTAATCCACACATCACTTCTTAATAAGAGAGGAACTAATAAACAAATTGAATCCAATTTAAATGTTTTCCAAAAATATTTTTAAGAAAAAACCGGGACTGTTCTAGCTGTGATTGTTTAAAATGCTCCACAGGTTCATGTGCACTAGTGAAAGCATGGCTAAAAACGACACTCTGCAGCCAAAATGCAAAAATAACTCTAGCTGGAGATTCCCAGTCTTCCATCACCTTCCTTATGGCTACCTTCACATCGCAGCTCTTAACGCTCAAACCTGCTTTTTCTTTTTTTGCGTGGTCATTCACATCGTTTTAATGTGACCTTCATCACACTTAAGCGTCACCTTGCATACCGTTCACACTGATTTGCAGAGGAAAGCACGACGTCACGCAGCACAAAGTGTTTACGGAAGTACATTTGGATGCTTCATGTGTTCATGTATGAAATACGAAAACAACAAAATTATGCCCAATTGATGAATGAAGTGATTCAATATTTCTGCGTTCTACTTCCGCCGGCGCAGAATTTCACCATTTACTCAATCCTGTAATGTGGAACGTGTCTGATCTAGGACCACACATGAAAGTGGCCGTGGTTGGATTTTAAAAAACAGGATTTGTGCCGTTCATTTAAAAATTTCATATGAGTCGTATTGGTAAGAAAAAGTGGAAACTGAGCCACAGTGTGAAAGGAGCCTGTGTTAGCCACATTGTCATACAGTTATATTCACTTTCACCATTAATTCCAGCATTCACCATGACTGACGGGGTTAATCCAAGACGGTGGGCGTAGACCATGATGGCTTGTTTATTATTTTATCTTTTTTAACTACCTGGGACTGCTTCTCCATCTGTTCCTGGAGGAAAATCTGTGGTTTTTAATGCTGTCCATCTCCGTTTCCGTCTCTCAGAATCTTCTGATATCCTGCTTCCAAAAAACTAAACATGTGCACACATTAGCTGGAAAGTTTCCCCCTCTCCTTGTCTTGTTTTTCAAGGTCTTGGTTAGCAGTGAGAGAAGCCCCAGAGGAGTATGGTGGTGACGTGCGCTGAAATTTTAATCAGGAGGAAATGAGGCGGCACAGTCTGCTTCTCTTTAGTATAACTGTTCACAGATGGAGTCCTGCTGCCTGTCAGGTGACACTCTGAGGCCGCCTGCTGCTGATCAGACAAGAAATGTGGGGTTCAGGGCAAAGGGGACGAGAAGCTAGGAGGAGGAAGGATAAAAAAGGAGTAGAGCTGAACAGATTTTTGTCCAATCAGAGGCCTATTATTGATCATGCAGGCAGCCTCAAGGCTTTCCATGGTCTGGTTGATGTAGTTAGACACTGCATGGAGAGATGATGAAGAGGGGCACTTAAAAGCTTCCTTTGAAAGCTGTTATTTCACTAGCCTTTACTTTACCAACCTTCCACTCTTACATAATAGTGAAACTCTTTATCATAGACCCATCAGCAGCAGTATGCTGACTGGAGTCCTGAGATTAACCACCGATCAGAACCCCAAGATTCAGCCCTTAGAGTTCAAACATAACCTGAAGCATCTGAGAATAATGAGGCCAGGTTTACATCTAGTTTTCAGCTTTCTGTCACAGAGGAAACAGAGGCTGAGGCGTTAACCTGAACAGGGGTCTTCTAATTAATCCTGAAACATTCCCCCTCTTCCTTCTACAACATCCATCCATTTTTTGTACTGCTTAATCCAGTTCAGGGTTCCAGGGATGCTGGAGTCTATCCCAGCAGTTACTAGGAAAGTAGCTGGGTACACCTGGACAGGATGCCAGTCTTTTACAGGACCACTTGTGTCTAACAGGGTTACAGACACTTTTATCTTAACACCTTCTTTACACATGAGAGACTCTGCCTCTCTGAAATGCTCCTTTTATACCCAGTCATGTTATGACCTCTTAACAATTAACTTAATTAGTCGTCAAAAGCTCATTCAGTTGTTTATTTGTACTTTTCCAGCTTTTTGTTGCTTCTGTTTTATATATATATATGAGGACATTAAATACATCACAGCTTCTTTTTTTTCCTCGACATGGCGAGTTCATTTATTAAACATTACATTATATGTTTGCTGTTTGTTTGTTTTTTTATGGATAATATTTTTCTCAGTGTGTCTGACTCGGCTTGAGGTTGATGCCTGTTAGTGGTCAATGTGTAATGGTGTAGAAGAAAGGGTATTTAATTCCACATGTGTGGTTTTGTTTCTTTATTTCCACTGTTCCGTTATTTATGTGTCAAACTGCAGCTATTCTGTTAAAGGACAGCTGGAAGTCAAAGCTAGTTAGATGTTTTACTTGGGTTTCTGAATTCAGACTGAGCAGGGTGGATGCAGATGGAGGTGTAAGACCCCACAGAGATCCCGAGGATGCTTGTATAGCTGAGCTGTGATGAGTGAGTTCAGCTTGTGTCGTCTCTTAGCAGCTCGCTGTTCATTACTTTGTTATTCGAGGTCATATTTTTCTAAGGCAGCAGCAGGATTAATAATTCATTGTGTTTTATGCAGCCAGTGATGTCATTTGTATTTAAAGTGTTTGACTAATTGCCTCCTCTCATCAAGCTAATTATTTCTCCATTGTGTTTTGATGGTGTAATTGAGGATGCAGAGTCGGTGAAAGTCAGGCGGCGTGTAGAATGAGTAACAGCCTCGGTGTCTGTATGCGGAGCTGCACTTAATCTGTGCGGCGAAAGCCTCTGCAGAGTTGATGTCGCAGCATTGATATTCTCCTCACTGGGTTGTCAAGCATGAAATAGAAGGGAGCTCCTTCTGTGGATAAAGTCGGAGCAGCGCTGGATGTAGGGGGCTGAAACTCTGGAGGAGCAACGTGGCTCCAATAGATGCTGAAGACAGAAACTGGAAGCTTAAGCTCTTTAACACCAACTTTTCTGAACCGCTTTAGTCAGGACACACAGGCAATATGATGATGGAGACTAGGCTGGCTGGTCTGTGTTTAACAGCATCTCCTTCTTTATGTCTGATTCTCCAAAGGGAGTGAACCGGATGGGGAAGGACCCTCAGGTGGGATGGGACGGGGTGAGGAGGAAAGACTGGCATGACTACGAAGCCATCAGAAGAGACTCATCTCGATCTGGTATGTCCACCATGTTGTTTCCTTCCTACTTTCCTCTCCATTAAAGGATACACTCCACAACAGACTGATGGAAGATAAACATCTTGGTGCAGACATTGAAGGACCTCAGTTTCCTCCAGAAGTAGAGTCTGCTCTGTTCTTTCTTCTAGATTCTTCTGTGTTGGATTTTCCAGTCTAGTTTGTTGTACATCTGATCTCCAACGTACTTGTATTCCACAATCACCTCCACCGCTTCTCTCAGGGTGTAAATAGAGCTTTGTTTACTCCTGTTCCTCCTGAAGTCAACCATAATCTCTTTTGTTTGTGTTTAAGATGAGGTGATTGTTTCTGTACCATCTCACAAACTGACTGATCAGTTCTCTGTACTCAGTTTCTTCTCCATCATTGATACTCCCCACAAATGCAGAGTAATCAGATTATTTCTGCAGGTGACAGGACTTAGAACTGTATTGGAAGTCTGAGATGTGTGAAGAGAAATGGTGAGAGTACAGTCAGGTACTGGAGCCAGGCAGCACAGGAACTCTTTTCTGGTGTTGAAAAGGTGCTGAAGAGTCCAACACACAAGTCCTGCACAGGTTTTCAGAACAGTTGGGTTGAAACTATCTGGACCTGCAACCTTGTTTCTCCAGTTGTTTCTTGACCTGCCTGCAGGAGACAAACAGGCTAGAGGTGGAGGAGGTGGAGATAGAGAAGGTCTCAGAATGATGTGGATGGAGATGAAGCTGTGTGGAGGAGTGACAGGAAAGCTGTCGGCTCATAGAGGGTGTGTGGTCTGTTGGGCTGGAGGCAGGAGCTGAACCTATTGAACATGTTCAGCTTAGGGCTGGGCGATATGACCTTAAATATCTCCATAAATTGAACATGTTACTTCGATTACAGTTAATTAGCAATTATTTTAGTAGTGTCTTATTTTTAGCCCCCATAGCTAACAAAGTTTTTGTTGCAAATATTTTCATAATAGAAGAGCAGATAATGATTTTAAGCTCACACAGTTAAACTGTGTGTTAATTTAATGAAAAATTTTTTAAATATATTTTTAAAAGATATTTCAGAGAAATAAGTAATTGACATGATCAAAATATCAATTACTGTTTCTGAATATTGGTTTCGATTAAGCTCCAGCTCAGCTTTGTCCAGACTTCCGTCAGTCTAATCCCCCTTTAACTTGAAGGTTGCGATATTTTTCATTCCTGACCTCATGCTGTTCTGCTGGAGCTGCTTTCAAACTCTTTCCTGTAGCTCCTCCTTGCACTTCTTAATCTTAACTTTGAGTCGTTCTCCTGGTGGTGTGTGTTTTCGGTGCAGGTAATGGTGAGCAGGGGAAGGCGTTTCCTCTGACGGATGCTGACAGAGTGGACCAGGCCTACAGGGAGAATGGCTTCAACATCTACGTCAGCGACAGGATCTCCCTGAACCGCTCCGTCCCTGACATCCGCCATCCAAAGTGAGTCGTGTGTTTAAATGCAAGATAAAATAGATTAAAGATGAGCCATGCCGCACTCAAACTGAATCAATTCCGTTTCTATTAAATTCAGCTTTATTTGTATAATGCCAACTCACAACAAAGTCATCTCAGGGTTCTATAACAGACAAATCAATTCAAGCTAAATGGGGTCCAATTAGTGTTCATATAAAATAATTACATAGCTAATGAACTAAGGGATTACATTCAATCTTCTCTTTGATTCAGTCCTCCATCCTGAGCTGCACCGGACAGCGAATGTTATTTAAACAAGGAAAACTGAAAAGTCATCAAAACTCTGGAAATAACCTTCCAGGACCTGATTTTTGTTGTAAATATTGATGTTGATAAGTGATTGGATTGAAGTTCTCTCTTTTTATTTAGTCTGAACTACGGATGTTCCTATTCCATTTTTCTGTCCGATACCGATTCCAATATCTGATAAACTGCAAAACACGAATCACAGGAAAAAAATGATTGCCATAGAACTTATTAAATCATTGAGTAGATTAACTTGGATCAAAGAATTTCTTATAAAAAAAATGTCGTTTTACCTTAAGGAATACCTAAAGGAACGTCATTGGCAACTGTCATTTTACCGAAAGAGGGGCCAACAAGCAGCATAAGTCTAAGCAGGGATACCTGCTGAGAAAAAGAAAGTGAAACACAAATTAATGACAACAATGTTAGATCTTTCTATGTGGAAAGTAAAGAGAGCAGATAGGAGCCCAGTGCATCATGGGACATCCTATAGCAGCAGAACTAAAGGGATGAATAAGGGTCACAAGCCAGACTTACTATAAGATTTATCAGAAAGGAACGCTTAAGCTTGATCTGAAAGGTAAAGTGGGTGTCTCTTTCCTGAAACCAAACTGGGAGCAAGTGGCTTCCCTGCGAACAGGACACTGTTAAACTTCACTCCCTCTTTCTTTTAATTATTTTAACACAAAGAAAGTTTTTACTTGTTTTGATTCCTGGACAAACAAACAAAGATCAACATGGCTGCCCTGGAGCCTCCCAATGATGACAGCTGGTCTGTATATACACCAGCAAGCACATTATTTAACCTCGAAACTCTGAGCAACTTATAAACAAGAATGAAATCTTGAACTCACTTCTGGACTTGGCCCAGCAGCAATTCATCATAGGGAACCTGACACCTAGCCCGTCCTTTCTCGAGCTCAACACCAAAACACTCAGTCTGTCTGGTCTGTCTCAGGAAGAAAGCCTCGAACTGTGATAGCCTTGTCATCTCCAACTACTTTGAGGCATATCCAACATATCCGAAGCATTGTTCTTTCCCGAGGTAACAGTGGAGAGTTTTGTCCTGAGTGATGCAAAGATGCTAGGTCACATTTTCACCCAACTAAACCCAACTTATCTGTCTTTTAGATCCCATTCCAACATTGCTTTTAAAAATATTTTATGGTTTCTTTGAGTTTGAGCTTTTAAACATCGTAAATTACTTTCTTCAGATGGGGGTCTTCCTTCAAAACAGCAGTGGTGAGGCCCCTTCGGAAGAAGAGTAATTTAGATCCAACATTCTTGATAACTACCGACCTGTATCCAACTCACCGCTTTTAAGTAAGATTAAATAAAACGTTGCTTTTATCCAATCGCATGAGTTTTTCTATCAACACAGCTTTTTGGAAAACATCAATCTGGTTTAAGGACAAATCATAGTTCTGTGACGGCTCTTTCAAAGATCATTAAAAGATGTAACATGGACTCTCAGAAACTTTTCTTTTCAATGCTACTTTCGATAAAGTAGATCACATTTTATTAGACAGACTGGTGGGCGTCTTTGCTTTACTTCTTAACCAGTTAAATTCCTATCTCATAGATCAATAGTTTTTCCTAAGTATGGATACATGCTCCCCAAGAATCCATGAAATCAAATGTCTCTTGGGGATATCATCAGGAGACATGACATTGATTTTCACAGCTATGCTGATGACACACAACTTTACATTGCCGCGTCTCCTGATGATATAGAGCCTGGTAATGTCCTTTTAAACTGTATTTTAGATATAAAGTCATGGATGGCAGAGAATTTCTTTCAGCTCAATCAGGACAAAACTGAAGTTTTAATTATCGGTCCTGAAGACAAGAGAGGGATCATTTTACCAAAACTGAAACATTTTAAATCTGAAACATTTGTGTGAGAAAGCTTGGTGTCCTTTTTGACTCTGAGCTGGATTTTCTTCCATACATTAGAAATGTCACAAAGACAGGATTTTATCATCTTTAAAAACATGGCCAGACTCCACCCATTAGATTATTTTAATGTCCTGCTCTCTGGTCTTCCTAAAAAAGTCTATATCTGACTTACTATTACTCCAGAATTCAGCAGCATGTGTGCTGAGGAGGACCTGAGGGCAGGAACACATTACACCAGTTTTAAAATCACTTCATTGGCTCCTCGTGCGTTTCAGGATTGATTTCAAGGTTTTATTTGTTTATAAATGTCTTAATGGTCTTGGGCTGCCTTAATTATTTAATTACTTAAATTCCTCCACATTGGAGCGATGCCTACTCGGTCGGCAGGTTGTTGCTGTGGAGATTGCCCTGGTTGGGGTGGTTGGTAGGGTCCTGCACTGCAGGCCTGGCTGTGGTGCACTGATCTCACCGGTTTCCTATTTCCAAGTGTTTCTCTCTAGTTATGTTTTGTATTAATGATTCAGAGACAGAAACTAGAAGTCAGAGTTTATGTTTGTGCAGGTAGGGGTGGGGGTTGTATTTGTATGCTGTGTGGATATGAGTGTGATGATGTGTGTGTAAGAGAGTATGATCAGGTGTGTGTTGCTAAACTTTTTTTTTATATCTGTGTGCGAAGGTTTCATATATATTTGGTTTTATTATATAAAGCACTTTGCAC
Organism: Melanotaenia boesemani; assembly: GCF_017639745.1. Taxonomy (NCBI): domain Eukaryota; kingdom Metazoa; phylum Chordata; class Actinopteri; order Atheriniformes; family Melanotaeniidae; genus Melanotaenia; species Melanotaenia boesemani. Next base: position 30,001,832 of record NC_055696.1, on the reverse strand, counting down.
TGCTTTTGTATGAAAAGTGCTTTATAAATAAAGTTTGATTTGATAATGACAAAACATCCAGAGAGGTGTTTGATACTTTCAAACTTGGATCTTCTTTCAGAGGTCCAGGATCCTGCAGGTTCCCTACAGTATCTCAGCTTTTCCCACGGCTGTTCTCCTCTGGACAGATATCTCTGATGGTGTTTCTGGAATCTTTTCGAGCCAGTTTGGAGGCCATGACTCAGAGTACTCTGATTACCATTGACATTGTGGCCGTCTTCACTTCCCCATGAATCTCTTCAACTTCCTTTTTTAAGTCTTGATGTTTTTCCATCTTGACTTTTAAATGGACTCATGTGGAACATTCATTGCATTTTTTTCTTTTCTCTGTACATCATCATATCCTAGTGATCCCTGGGCATTCATATTATGGAATAATCAGACATCTTTTTCCAAATAATTCTTGTCTCTGGACATCTGTTTTTGACCAGACCAATTCCAGATGATGAGTGGGTCTCATCAACTTTTCCCCAGGACATATACTTGATTTCCATCTTATTTAAATCTGCCACATCAGTCTGTTTAATTTTGACAGAAAAACCTTCTCTTCAAAATGCTGGCTTACTTCAAGGAAAGCTGGCATTAAAAAAAAAATAAATACGTGAAAAATATCTGTGTATGAGCAGTTTCGTCTGAATAGAGCTGAAAATGGCCACAGAGGGCCAAGGATTTCATTTAAGCCAAAGACTGTGGCAGGTTATTTTTCAGAGATTGGTTCTCCATCAAGTGGACAGGAAAAATGAATCACCTGCAGGAGTCTTTAGAGGAATTGAAAACCTGAACAATTTCAGACCCCCCCCTTCAAAGAACAAAACAAAAAGAAGGTTACAGTTGAACACAACGGATGTCTGCATGTGTGGGAAAAACGTGGAGATTTGATGGAGGAAGTATGAAACATAAAACGTGACTAAAACAACATATTAATGCTGCATTTCCTCATGGAACCTTATAATTCCTACATCAGAATAGAAAAATAAAAGGAGGACTAAATAACAAAACGATAAAAAAAGCAATAAAAGACAATAAAAACACAACCATGAAACTAATCTTCAGATACTAAATGCCAAAACTCAGTCTGGTTTGAAAGTAAAAATGAGTCTTTAAATGAGATTTGAAAAAGTCCACAGTTGGTGTGGTCTTAGTGTGGCGGGAGAGGCTGCTCCACAGTTTGGGGGAGACAACAGAAAAAGCTCTGTCCCCTCTCAGGGCTTGGATATACTTACTGTCCGCATATGTATCATGGCTGCGATTAGGGCTCTTTTAAGCAGACGTTATTATTAAAGCTGATATTTTTGTCTATTTTACAGGTGGTTGATGTGGCAATTTCTAACGTGTGCTCTGTGTCTGCTGATGTGAGTGTAGCTACAGACGTGATGTAATTACATGTCAACATGAGAATAAGATAAATTAAACCAGGCTGTTAAGTTTTATAATAAAAGGACAAAATATAAACCTGCTCTGGAGGAATGGGGATCTTAGATTAATTCTGTTGGGATATGGTGCAAAGTTAAAATAACAAAATTAATAAAATGATATGTTTTAATACAATATAATTGAATGAAAAAATATGCAAGATATTGAGTAATTCTAGAAAATAAAATAACTTTCTAGGGCTGGTGGGAGTTGCTGATGGGAGGTAGGGGTGTCCCTCTAATGTAATGGTCGGGAAAACACTGGTTTTTATTAAGTTTATTGTTAAGGGGGTTGTGTGTTGAAAAAGAAAAATCATCATTACCTTACAGTCATTTTAGTAGACGCTTTTATCCAGAGCAACTTACCTGGTCAGGCAGTAGCGTTAAAGGTCTTACCTAAGGACCCCCTGGGGGAATCAAACTCGAGCCATTCAGCTGCAGAATAAGCAGAATAAAGATACATTTAGCAGAGTTAACTTAAATCCTACTGGTGTCTTTTTATGCTTGATAATGTTGAATTCAGGATTTACAGTGTTTTAGAGGAGATTTAAAAACATTAAGATATATAAATATATCGTGTATTGGAATAAGGCAAAAAAAAAAAAAAAAAGTCGGGATATCAGTTTTTGGCATGTTTTGTTTGGTATGTAGGTCGCTCACCTTGACGTGAGATAACGTGTCGAGTGCATGAGTTGCAATATTGACTTGATTAGAGGTACGCATGCGAACAAGATCATGAACATGAGGTGAGAAGTCAACACAATGGCGGATAGTTAGATAGGCCTTTTCACTATTAAAAGTGCTGTGTCCTGTCGTAGCAGTAACTTCCAGTGTTGAGCATTTTAATTGCGTCGTGCTGCAACAAATACGTATACAGATGTTGCAGAATGTTTACATGCATGTGTATGCAAACGGGTTTCAGCCTGGACACGTGGCGAGTAGCAAGTGCTCAGCAGATCTCAGCCATCTAGAAGGAGTATGTGGATCGGAGAGATAAGAGGGGGCCAACCCATTTAAAGACTTAATAACAAACAATTAAATCTTAAGGTTAACTCTAAAATGAAGGGTCCAGTTCGATAAAGCCAAAACAGGAACAGTTCTAGGAACAATCTGTTCTAATCTAGGTAAAGTTCATATATCTACCGCTGATGGGGGCAACGTGCTGCATATAGCTCTAGTCAGTTTTGAAGAAGAAGCAGCAGTAAATGTTTTCCCTAAACTGGCCAAGACATTAGCAGGACCAGTAGCTAATGGAGCTAACAGAGAGGGTTGCTAGCCTTGCCTTGTGAGTCCCTAGCTGCTGTGTGTTAAAGACCAGCCTAGACATGCTAATAATCTGCCGGGCCATTAACTGACCTGTTCTCATTTCCCATTGGCTGACTCAGTTATCAGTGAGGTCTTATCACTGCTTGTGTTGAGGATGTACCTTCCTTTAGTTTTCCATTAGTCTTCTTTTTTCTCTGTATATTCCTAAAGTGATAAAGCATCATAGTCTACTT